>NW_027327917.1:0-117981 GCF_047675955.1 Chlorocebus sabaeus | reverse complement strand
AAGCTTCTTTCTCACGTTTATGGCGGATATTTCCTTTGGCCCTATAGTCTTCAACGGGAACCGAATTATCCCTTCTCAGATTCCACAGAAATAAGGTTAGCAAACAGCTCTATGACATATAGCTCTCACTCAGTGAGTGGAAGTCACGTATCACAAAGCAGTTTCTCAGAAATGTTCTTTTCAGTTTTTATCTTAGGATATTTCCTTTTTCACCATAGCCCTCTATGGGCTTACAAATACCACTCTGCAAATTCCACAAGAACAGTCTTACCAAAAGGCTTCTTAAGGGGAAAGCTGTAACTCTGTGAGGTGAATTAACAGAACACAAAGCAGTTTCTCAGAAAGCTTCTTTTCAGCTTTTTTCTTAGGATATTTCCTTTTTCACCATAGCCCTATAAGGGCTTACAAATATCACTATGAGTATTACACAAGAAGAGTCTTAGCAAAAGTCTTTTTGAGGGTAAAGCTGTAACTCTTTGAGATGAATTAACAGAACACAAAGCAGTTTCTTAGAAAGCTTCTTTCCATTTTTTAACTGAAGGTATTTCCCTTTTCACCACAGCCATCTATGGGCTTCGAAATATCACTTTGCAAATTCAAAAAGAACAGTCCTAGCGAAAGGCTTCTTGAGTGGAATGCTGTAACTCTGTGAGATGAATTAACAGATCTCAGAGAAGTTTCTCAGAAAGCTTCTTTCTCACTTTTAGCAGCAGATATTTCCTTTGGCCCTATAGTCTTCAAAGGGATCCACAATAACAGTTCTCCGATTCCATAGAAATAAGGCTATCAAACAGCTCTAGGAAATAGAGCTGTAACTCAGTGAGTGGAAGTCACATAATACTAAACCGTTTCTCAGAAAGCCTCTTTCAGTTTTTAACTGAAGCTATATCCTTTTTCACCGTAGCCCTCTATGGGCTTCAAAATATCCCTTTGAAAATACAGCAAGAACAGTCTTAGCGAAAGGCTTCTAGAGGGGAAAGCTGTAACTCTGTTAGGTGAATTAACAGAACACAAAGCAGTTTCTCAGGAATGTTCTTTACAGTTTTTATCTGAAGATATTTCCTTTTCTCCATAGCTCTCTTTGGGCTACCAAATATCACATTTCAAATTCCGCAAGAACAGTCTTAGCGAAAGACTTCCTGAGGGGAAAGCTGTAAGTCTGTGAGATGAATTAAAAGAACACAAAGCAATTTCTCAGAAAGCTTCTTTCCAGTTTTTATCGGAGGATATTTCGTTTTCACCATAGCCGTCTATTGGCTTCCAAATATCATTTTTCAAATTGTGCAAGAATAATCTTAGCGAAAGGCTTCTTGAGGGGAAAGCTGTAACTCTGTGAAATGAATTCGCAAATCACAAAGAAGTTTCTCAGAAAGCTTCTTTCTAACTTTAACGACGGATATTTCCTTTGGCCCTTCAGTCTTCAAAGGGATCCGAAATAACAGTTCTCAGATTCCACAGAAATAAGACTGCCAAACAGCTCTACGAAATACAGCTGTAACTCCGTGAGTGGAAGTCATATATCACAAAGCAGTTTCTCAGAAAGCTTCTTTTCAGTTTTTAACTGAAGATATATCCTTTTTCACTATAGGTCACTATGAGCTTCCAAATATCACTTTGCATATTCCACAAGAACTGTCTTAGCGAAAGGCTTCTTGAAGGGAAACCTGTAACTCTGTGAGATGAATTAACAAAACACAAAGCAGTTTCTCAGAATGGTTCTTTTCAGTTTTTATCTTAGGATATTTACGTTTTCACCATCGACTTCTATGGGCTTACAAATATCACTTTGCAAATTCCACAAGAACAGTCTTAGCGAAAGGCTTCTAGAGGGGAAAGCTGAAACTCTGTGAGGTGAATTAACAGAATACAAAGCAGTTTCTCAGAAAGTTTCTTTCCAGTTTTTAACTGAAGGTATTTCCTTTTTCACCATAGCCCTCGACGGGCTTTCAAATATCACTTTGCAAATTCCACAAGAACAGTCTTAGCGAACGGCTTCTTGAGGGGAAAGCTGAAACTCTGTCAGATAAATTAACAGAACACAAAACAGTTTGTTGGAAAGCTTCTTTCCATTTTTGATCCGAGGACATTTCCTTTTACACCATAGCCCTCTCACGGCTTCCAAATATCACTTTGCAAATTCCACGAGAACCGTCTTAGCGAAAGACTTCTGGAGGGGAAAGCTGAAACTCTGTGAGATGAATTAACAGAAAACAAAGCAGTTTCTCAGAAAGCTTCTTTCCAGTTTTTAATTGAAGATATTTCCTTTTTCACCATATCCCTCCATGGGCTTCCAAATATCACATTGCAAATTCCACAAGAACAGTCTTAGCGAAATGCTTCTTGAGGGGTAAGCTGTAACTCTGTGAGATGAATTAACAGAACACAAAGCAGTTTCTCAGAAAACTTCTTTCCAGTTTTTATGTGAGGAAATTTCCTTTTTAAACATACCCCTCTATGGGCTTCCAAATATCACTTTGTAAACTCCACAAGAACAGTCTTAGCGAAAGGATTCTTGATAGGAAAGCTGTAACTCTGTGCATGAATTAACAGAACACAAAGAAGTTTCTCAGAAAGCTTCTCTCCAGTTTTTAACTGAAGATATTTCCTTTTTCACCATAGCGCTCTATGGGCTTCCAAATATCTCTTTGGTAATTCCAGAAGAACAGTCTTAGTGAAGGGCTTCTTGAGGGTAGAGCTGTAATACTGTGAGATGAATTAACAAAACACAGAGCAGTTTCTCAGAAAGCTTCTTTCCAGTTTTTATGTGAGGAAATTTCCTTTTTAACCGTACCCCTCTATGGGCTTCCAAATATCACTTTGTAAACTCCACAAGAACAGTCTTAGCGAAAGGATTCGTGATAGGAAAGGTGTAACTCTGTGTATGAATTAACGGAACACAAAGCAGTTTCTCAGAAAGCTTCTCTCCAGTTTTTAACTGAAGATATTTCCATTTTCACCATAGCCCTCTATGAGCTTCCAAATATCATTTTGCAAATTTCACAACAACAGTCTTAATGAACGGCTTCTTGAGGGGAAAGCTATAACTCTGTGAGATGAATTAACGGTACGCAAAACAGTTTCTCAAAAAGCTTCTTTTCAGTTTTTATCTTAGGATATTTCCTTTTTCACCATAGCCCTCTATTGTTTTCCAAATATCACTTTGCAAATTCCACGAGAACAGTCTTAGCGAAAGGCCTCTTGAGGGGAAACTGTAGCTCTGTGAGATCAATTCACAGAACTCAAAGAAGTTTCTCAGAAAGCTTCTTTCACACTTTTAGTGGCGGATATTTCCTTTGGACCTATAGTCTTCAAAGAGATCCGAAGTAACATTTCTCAGATTCCACAGAAATAAGCCTAGCCAACAGTTCTACGAAATACAGCTGTTTCTCAGTGACAGGAAATCACATATCACAAAGCAGTTCCTCGGAAAGCTTCTTTTCACTTTTTAACTGAAGCTATATCCTTTTTCACCATAGCGACGTATGGACTTCCAAAGACCACTTTGGAAATTCCACAAGAACAGTCTTGGTGAAAGGCTTCTTGAGGGGAAAGCTGTAACTCTGTGAGATGAACTAAGAGAACACAAAACCGTTTCTCAGAAAGCTTCTTTCCAGTTTTTAACTGAAGATATTTCCCTTTTCACCATAGCCCTCTATGGGCTTCCAAATATCAATTTGAAAATAACACAAGATCAGTCTTAGTGAATGGCTTTTTGTTCGGAAAGCTGTAACTCTCTGAGATGAATTAACAAAACACAAAGCAGTTTCTCAGAAAGCTTCTTTTCAGTTTTTACCTTACGATATTTCCTTTTTCACCATAGTTCTCTAAGCACTTCCAAATATCACTTCGCAAATTTCACAAGAACAGTCTTAGTAAACGACTTCTTGAGGGGAATGCTGTACCTCTGTGAGATGGATTAACAGAACACAAAGCAGTTTCTCAGAAACGTTCTTTCCACTTTTTAACTGAAGATATTTCCTTTTTCCCCATAGCACTCTATGGGCTTCCAAATATCACTTTGCAAAATCCACGAGAACAGTCTTAGTGAACGGTTTCTTGAGGGGAAAGCTGTAAGTCTGTGAGATGAATTCAGAGAACACAAAGCAGTTTCTCAGAAATTTTCTTTTCAGTTTTTATCTTAGGATATTTTCTTTTTAACCATAGATCTCTATGGTTTTCCATATACCTTTTTCCAAACTCCACAAAAACAGCTTTAGCGAAAGTTTTCTTGAGGGGAAAGCCGTAATTCTGTGAGATGAATTAACAGAACACAAAGCAATTTCTCAGAAAGCTACTTTCCAGTTTTTATCTGAAGATATTTCCTTTACACCATGGTCCTCTATGGGCTTCCAAATATCACTTTGCAAATTCCACAAGAACAGTCTTACTGAACGACTTCTTGAGGGGAAAGCTGTAATTCTATAAGATGAATTAACAGAACACAAAGTCGTTTCTCAGAAAGCTTCTTTTCAGTTCTTATCTTAGGAAATTTCTTTTTCACCACAGCCCTCTATGGGCTTCCAAATGTCACTTTGCAAATTCCACAAGAACAGTCTTAGCGGAATGCTTCTTGAGGGGAAAGGTGTAACACTGTCAGATGAATTAACAGAACACAAAGCAGTTTCTCAGAAAACTTCTTTCCAGTTTATAACTGAAGATATTTCCTTTTTCACCATAGCCCCCTATGTGTTTCCAAATATCACTTTGAAAATTCCACAAGAACGGTCTTAATGAACGGTTTCTGGAGGGCAAAGCTGTAACTGTGTGAGATGAATTAACGGAACACAAAGTAGTTTCTCAAGAAGCTTCTTTCTAGTTTTCATCTGAGGACATTTCCTTTTTCACCATAGCCCTCTATGGGCTTCCAAATTTCACTTTGCAAATTCCACAAGAACAGTCTTAACGAAAGACTTCTTGAGGGGAAAGCTGTAACTCTGTGAGATGAATTAACAGAAAACAAAGCAGTTTCTCAGAAAGCTTCTATACAGTTTCTAACTGAAGATATTCCTTTTTTCACCATAACCCTATATGGGCTTCCAAATATTACTTTGCGAATTACACAAGAACAGTCATAGAGAAAGGCTTCTCGAGGGGAAAGCTGTAACTTTGTGAGATGAATTAACAGAACAAAAAGCAGTTTCTCAGAAAGCTTCTTTCCAGTTTTTATCTAAGGATATTTCCTTTTTCTCCATAGCCCTCTATGGGCTTCTAAATATCACGTTCTAAATTGCACAAGAACAGTCTTAGCGAAAGGATTCTTGAGAGGAAAGCTGTAACTCTGTGAGATGAATTAAGAGAACACAAAGCAGTTTTTCAGAAAGCTTCTTTTCAGTTTTTATCTTAGGTTATTTCCTTTTTCACTGTAGACCTCTGTAGGCTTCTAAATATCACTTCCCAAATTCGACAAGAACAGTCTTAGGGAAAGGCTTCGTGAGGGGAAAGCTGTAACTTTGTGAGATGAATTAACAGAACACAACGCAGTGTCTCAGAAAGCTTCTTTCCCGTTTTAAACCGAAGATATTTCCTTTTCACCATAGCTCTCTATGGCCTTCGAAATGTCACGTTGCAAATTCCACAAGAACAGTCATAGCGAAAGGCTTCCTCAGGGGAAAGCTGTAACTCTGTGGGATGAATTCACAGATCAGAAAGCTGTTTCTCAGAAAGCTTCTTTCTCACGTTTATGGCGGATATTTCCTTTGGCCCTATAGTCTTCAACGGGAACCGAATTATCCCTTCTCAGATTCCACAGAAATAAGGTTAGCAAACAGCTCTATGACATATAGCTCTCACTCAGTGAGTGGAAGTCACGTATCACAAAGCAGTTTCTCAGAAATGTTCTTTTCAGTTTTTATCTTAGGATATTTCCTTTTTCACCATAGCCCTCTATGGGCTTACAAATACCACTCTGCAAATTCCACAAGAACAGTCTTACCAAAAGGCTTCTTAAGGGGAAAGCTGTAACTCTGTGAGGTGAATTAACAGAACACAAAGCAGTTTCTCAGAAAGCTTCTTTTCAGCTTTTTTCTTAGGATATTTCCTTTTTCACCATAGCCCTATAAGGGCTTACAAATATCACTATGAGTATTACACAAGAAGAGTCTTAGCAAAAGTCTTTTTGAGGGTAAAGCTGTAACTCTTTGAGATGAATTAACAGAACACAAAGCAGTTTCTTAGAAAGCTTCTTTCCATTTTTTAACTGAAGGTATTTCCCTTTTCACCACAGCCATCTATGGGCTTCGAAATATCACTTTGCAAATTCAAAAAGAACAGTCCTAGCGAAAGGCTTCTTGAGTGGAATGCTGTAACTCTGTGAGATGAATTAACAGATCTCAGAGAAGTTTCTCAGAAAGCTTCTTTCTCACTTTTAGCAGCAGATATTTCCTTTGGCCCTATAGTCTTCAAAGGGATCCACAATAACAGTTCTCCGATTCCATAGAAATAAGGCTATCAAACAGCTCTAGGAAATAGAGCTGTAACTCAGTGAGTGGAAGTCACATAATACTAAACCGTTTCTCAGAAAGCCTCTTTCAGTTTTTAACTGAAGCTATATCCTTTTTCACCGTAGCCCTCTATGGGCTTCAAAATATCCCTTTGAAAATACAGCAAGAACAGTCTTAGCGAAAGGCTTCTAGAGGGGAAAGCTGTAACTCTGTTAGGTGAATTAACAGAACACAAAGCAGTTTCTCAGGAATGTTCTTTACAGTTTTTATCTGAAGATATTTCCTTTTCTCCATAGCTCTCTTTGGGCTACCAAATATCACATTTCAAATTCCGCAAGAACAGTCTTAGCGAAAGACTTCCTGAGGGGAAAGCTGTAAGTCTGTGAGATGAATTAAAAGAACACAAAGCAATTTCTCAGAAAGCTTCTTTCCAGTTTTTATCGGAGGATATTTCGTTTTCACCATAGCCGTCTATTGGCTTCCAAATATCATTTTTCAAATTGTGCAAGAATAATCTTAGCGAAAGGCTTCTTGAGGGGAAAGCTGTAACTCTGTGAAATGAATTCGCAAATCACAAAGAAGTTTCTCAGAAAGCTTCTTTCTAACTTTAACGACGGATATTTCCTTTGGCCCTTCAGTCTTCAAAGGGATCCGAAATAACAGTTCTCAGATTCCACAGAAATAAGACTGCCAAACAGCTCTACGAAATACAGCTGTAACTCCGTGAGTGGAAGTCATATATCACAAAGCAGTTTCTCAGAAAGCTTCTTTTCAGTTTTTAACTGAAGATATATCCTTTTTCACTATAGGTCACTATGAGCTTCCAAATATCACTTTGCATATTCCACAAGAACTGTCTTAGCGAAAGGCTTCTTGAAGGGAAACCTGTAACTCTGTGAGATGAATTAACAAAACACAAAGCAGTTTCTCAGAATGGTTCTTTTCAGTTTTTATCTTAGGATATTTACGTTTTCACCATCGACTTCTATGGGCTTACAAATATCACTTTGCAAATTCCACAAGAACAGTCTTAGCGAAAGGCTTCTAGAGGGGAAAGCTGAAACTCTGTGAGGTGAATTAACAGAATACAAAGCAGTTTCTCAGAAAGTTTCTTTCCAGTTTTTAACTGAAGGTATTTCCTTTTTCACCATAGCCCTCGACGGGCTTTCAAATATCACTTTGCAAATTCCACAAGAACAGTCTTAGCGAACGGCTTCTTGAGGGGAAAGCTGAAACTCTGTCAGATAAATTAACAGAACACAAAACAGTTTGTTGGAAAGCTTCTTTCCATTTTTGATCCGAGGACATTTCCTTTTACACCATAGCCCTCTCACGGCTTCCAAATATCACTTTGCAAATTCCACGAGAACCGTCTTAGCGAAAGACTTCTGGAGGGGAAAGCTGAAACTCTGTGAGATGAATTAACAGAAAACAAAGCAGTTTCTCAGAAAGCTTCTTTCCAGTTTTTAATTGAAGATATTTCCTTTTTCACCATATCCCTCCATGGGCTTCCAAATATCACATTGCAAATTCCACAAGAACAGTCTTAGCGAAATGCTTCTTGAGGGGTAAGCTGTAACTCTGTGAGATGAATTAACAGAACACAAAGCAGTTTCTCAGAAAACTTCTTTCCAGTTTTTATGTGAGGAAATTTCCTTTTTAAACATACCCCTCTATGGGCTTCCAAATATCACTTTGTAAACTCCACAAGAACAGTCTTAGCGAAAGGATTCTTGATAGGAAAGCTGTAACTCTGTGCATGAATTAACAGAACACAAAGAAGTTTCTCAGAAAGCTTCTCTCCAGTTTTTAACTGAAGATATTTCCTTTTTCACCATAGCGCTCTATGGGCTTCCAAATATCTCTTTGGTAATTCCAGAAGAACAGTCTTAGTGAAGGGCTTCTTGAGGGTAGAGCTGTAATACTGTGAGATGAATTAACAAAACACAGAGCAGTTTCTCAGAAAGCTTCTTTCCAGTTTTTATGTGAGGAAATTTCCTTTTTAACCGTACCCCTCTATGGGCTTCCAAATATCACTTTGTAAACTCCACAAGAACAGTCTTAGCGAAAGGATTCGTGATAGGAAAGGTGTAACTCTGTGTATGAATTAACGGAACACAAAGCAGTTTCTCAGAAAGCTTCTCTCCAGTTTTTAACTGAAGATATTTCCATTTTCACCATAGCCCTCTATGAGCTTCCAAATATCATTTTGCAAATTTCACAACAACAGTCTTAATGAACGGCTTCTTGAGGGGAAAGCTATAACTCTGTGAGATGAATTAACGGTACGCAAAACAGTTTCTCAAAAAGCTTCTTTTCAGTTTTTATCTTAGGATATTTCCTTTTTCACCATAGCCCTCTATTGTTTTCCAAATATCACTTTGCAAATTCCACGAGAACAGTCTTAGCGAAAGGCCTCTTGAGGGGAAACTGTAGCTCTGTGAGATCAATTCACAGAACTCAAAGAAGTTTCTCAGAAAGCTTCTTTCACACTTTTAGTGGCGGATATTTCCTTTGGACCTATAGTCTTCAAAGAGATCCGAAGTAACATTTCTCAGATTCCACAGAAATAAGCCTAGCCAACAGTTCTACGAAATACAGCTGTTTCTCAGTGACAGGAAATCACATATCACAAAGCAGTTCCTCGGAAAGCTTCTTTTCACTTTTTAACTGAAGCTATATCCTTTTTCACCATAGCGACGTATGGACTTCCAAAGACCACTTTGGAAATTCCACAAGAACAGTCTTGGTGAAAGGCTTCTTGAGGGGAAAGCTGTAACTCTGTGAGATGAACTAAGAGAACACAAAACCGTTTCTCAGAAAGCTTCTTTCCAGTTTTTAACTGAAGATATTTCCCTTTTCACCATAGCCCTCTATGGGCTTCCAAATATCAATTTGAAAATAACACAAGATCAGTCTTAGTGAATGGCTTTTTGTTCGGAAAGCTGTATCTCTCTGAGATGAATTAACAAAACACAAAGCAGTTTCTCAGAAAGCTTCTTTTCAGTTTTTACCTTACGATATTTCCTTTTTCACCATAGTTCTCTAAGCACTTCCAAATATCACTTCGCAAATTTCACAAGAACAGTCTTAGTAAACGACTTCTTGAGGGGAATGCTGTACCTCTGTGAGATGGATTAACAGAACACAAAGCAGTTTCTCAGAAACGTTCTTTCCACTTTTTAACTGAAGATATTTCCTTTTTCCCCATAGCACTCTATGGGCTTCCAAATATCACTTTGCAAAATCCACGAGAACAGTCTTAGTGAACGGTTTCTTGAGGGGAAAGCTGTAAGTCTGTGAGATGAATTCAGAGAACACAAAGCAGTTTCTCAGAAATTTTCTTTTCAGTTTTTATCTTAGGATATTTTCTTTTTAACCATAGATCTCTATGGTTTTCCATATACCTTTTTCCAAACTCCACAAAAACAGCTTTAGCGAAAGTTTTCTTGAGGGGAAAGCCGTAATTCTGTGAGATGAATTAACAGAACACAAAGCAATTTCTCAGAAAGCTACTTTCCAGTTTTTATCTGAAGATATTTCCTTTACACCATGGTCCTCTATGGGCTTCCAAATATCACTTTGCAAATTCCACAAGAACAGTCTTACTGAACGACTTCTTGAGGGGAAAGCTGTAATTCTATAAGATGAATTAACAGAACACAAAGTCGTTTCTCAGAAAGCTTCTTTTCAGTTCTTATCTTAGGAAATTTCTTTTTCACCACAGCCCTCTATGGGCTTCCAAATGTCACTTTGCAAATTCCACAAGAACAGTCTTAGCGGAATGCTTCTTGAGGGGAAAGGTGTAACACTGTCAGATGAATTAACAGAACACAAAGCAGTTTCTCAGAAAACTTCTTTCCAGTTTATAACTGAAGATATTTCCTTTTTCACCATAGCCCCCTATGTGTTTCCAAATATCACTTTGAAAATTCCACAAGAACGGTCTTAATGAACGGTTTCTGGAGGGCAAAGCTGTAACTGTGTGAGATGAATTAACGGAACACAAAGTAGTTTCTCAAGAAGCTTCTTTCTAGTTTTCATCTGAGGACATTTCCTTTTTCACCATAGCTCTCTATGGGCTTCCAAATTTCACTTTGCAAATTCCACAAGAACAGTCTTAACGAAAGACTTCTTGAGGGGAAAGCTGTAACTCTGTGAGATGAATTAACAGAAAACAAAGCAGTTTCTCAGAAAGCTTCTATACAGTTTCTAACTGAAGATATTCCTTTTTTCACCATAACCCTATATGGGCTTCCAAATATTACTTTGCGAATTACACAAGAACAGTCATAGAGAAAGGCTTCTCGATGGAAAGCTGTAACTTTGTGAGATGAATTAACAGAACAAAAAGCAGTTTCTCAGAAAGCTTCTTTCCAGTTTTTATCTAAGGACATTTCCTTTTTCTCCATAGCCCTCTATGGGCTTCTAAATATCACGTTCTAAATTGCACAAGAACAGTCTTAGCGAAAGGATTCTTGAGAGGAAAGCTGTAACTCTGTGAGATGAATTAAGAGAACACAAAGCAGTTTTTCAGAAAGCTTCTTTTCAGTTTTTATCTTAGGTTATTTCCTTTTTCACTGTAGACCTCTGTAGGCTTCTAAATATCACTTCCCAAATTCGACAAGAACAGTCTTAGGGAAAGGCTTCGTGAGGGGAAAGCTGTAACTTTGTGAGATGAATTAACAGAACACAACGCAGTGTCTCAGAAAGCTTCTTTCCCGTTTTAAACCGAAGATATTTCCTTTTCACCATAGCTCTCTATGGCCTTCGAAATGTCACGTTGCAAATTCCACAAGAACAGTCATAGCGAAAGGCTTCCTCAGGGGAAAGCTGTAACTCTGTGGGATGAATTCACAGATCAGAAAGCTGTTTCTCAGAAAGCTTCTTTCTCACGTTTATGGCGGATATTTCCTTTGGCCCTATAGTCTTCAACGGGAACCGAATTATCCCTTCTCAGATTCCACAGAAATAAGGTTAGCAAACAGCTCTATGACATATAGCTCTCACTCAGTGAGTGGAAGTCACGTATCACAAAGCAGTTTCTCAGAAATGTTCTTTTCAGTTTTTATCTTAGGATATTTCCTTTTTCACCATAGCCCTCTATGGGCTTACAAATACCACTCTGCAAATTCCACAAGAACAGTCTTACCAAAAGGCTTCTTAAGGGGAAAGCTGTAACTCTGTGAGGTGAATTAACAGAACACAAAGCAGTTTCTCAGAAAGCTTCTTTTCAGCTTTTTTCTTAGGATATTTCCTTTTTCACCATAGCCCTATAAGGGCTTACAAATATCACTATGAGTATTACACAAGAAGAGTCTTAGCAAAAGTCTTTTTGAGGGTAAAGCTGTAACTCTTTGAGATGAATTAACAGAACACAAAGCAGTTTCTTAGAAAGCTTCTTTCCATTTTTTAACTGAAGGTATTTCCCTTTTCACCACAGCCATCTATGGGCTTCGAAATATCACTTTGCAAATTCAAAAAGAACAGTCCTAGCGAAAGGCTTCTTGAGTGGAATGCTGTAACTCTGTGAGATGAATTAACAGATCTCAGAGAAGTTTCTCAGAAAGCTTCTTTCTCACTTTTAGCGGCAGATAGTTCCTTTGGCCCTATAGTCTTCAAAGGGATCCAAAATAACAGTTCTCCGATTCCATAGAAATAAGGCTATCAAACAGCTCTAGGAAATAGAGCTGTAACTCAGTGAGTGGAAGTCACATAATACTAAACCGTTTCTCAGAAAGCCTCTTTCAGTTTTTAACTGAAGCTATATCCTTTTTCACCGTAGCCCTCTATGGGCTTCAAAATATCCCTTTGAAAATACAGCAAGAACAGTCTTAGCGAAAGGCTTCTAGAGGGGAAAGCTGTAACTGTGTTAGGTGAATTAACAGAACACAAAGCAGTTTCTCAGGAATGTTCTTTACAGTTTTTATCTGAAGATATTTCCTTTTCTCCATAGCGCTCTTTGGGCTACCAAATATCACATTTCAAATTCCACAAGAACAGTCTTAGCGAAAGACTTCCTGAGGGGAAAGCTGTAAGTCTGTGAGATGAATTAAAAGAACACAAAGCAATTTCTCAGAAAGCTTCTTTCCAGTTTTTATCGGAGGATATTTCGTTTTCACCATAGCCGTCTATTGGCTTCCAAATATCATTTTTCAAATTGTGCAAGAATAATCTTAGCGAAAGGCTTCTTGAGGGGAAAGCTGTAACTCTGTGAAATGAATTCGCAAATCACAAAGAAGTTTCTCAGAAAGCTTCTTTCTAACTTTAACGACGGATATTTCCTTTGGCCCTTCAGTCTTCAAAGGGATCCGAAATAACAGTTCTCAGATTCCACAGAAATAAGACTGCCAAACAGCTCTACGAAATACAGCTGTAACTCCGTGAGTGGAAGTCATATATCACAAAGCAGTTTCTCAGAAAGCTTCTTTTCAGTTTTTAACTGAAGATATATCCTTTTTCACTATAGGTCACTATGAGCTTCCAAATATCACTTTGCATATTCCACAAGAACTGTCTTAGCGAAAGGCTTCTTGAAGGGAAACCTGTAACTCTGTGAGATGAATTAACAAAACACAAAGCAGTTTCTCAGAATGGTTCTTTTCAGTTTTTATCTTAGGATATTTACGTTTTCACCATCGACTTCTATGGGCTTACAAATATCACTTTGCAAATTCCACAAGAACAGTCTTAGCGAAAGGCTTCTAGAGGGGAAAGCTGAAACTCTGTGAGGTGAATTAACAGAATACAAAGCAGTTTCTCAGAAAGTTTCTTTCCAGTTTTTAACTGAAGGTATTTCCTTTTTCACCATAGCCCTCGACGGGCTTTCAAATATCACTTTGCAAATTCCACAAGAACAGTCTTAGCGAACGGCTTCTTGAGGGGAAAGCTGAAACTCTGTCAGATAAATTAACAGAACACAAAACAGTTTGTTGGAAAGCTTCTTTCCATTTTTGATCCGAGGACATTTCCTTTTACACCATAGCCCTCTCACGGCTTCCAAATATCACTTTGCAAATTCCACGAGAACCGTCTTAGCGAAAGACTTCTGGAGGGGAAAGCTGAAACTCTGTGAGATGAATTAACAGAAAACAAAGCAGTTTCTCAGAAAGCTTCTTTCCAGTTTTTAATTGAAGATATTTCCTTTTTCACCATATCCCTCCATGGGCTTCCAAATATCACATTGCAAATTCCACAAGAACAGTCTTAGCGAAATGCTTCTTGAGGGGTAAGCTGTAACTCTGTGAGATGAATTAACAGAACACAAAGCAGTTTCTCAGAAAACTTCTTTCCAGTTTTTATGTGAGGAAATTTCCTTTTTAAACATACCCCTCTATGGGCTTCCAAATATCACTTTGTAAACTCCACAAGAACAGTCTTAGCGAAAGGATTCTTGATAGGAAAGCTGTAACTCTGTGCATGAATTAACAGAACACAAAGAAGTTTCTCAGAAAGCTTCTCTCCAGTTTTTAACTGAAGATATTTCCTTTTTCACCATAGCGCTCTATGGGCTTCCAAATATCTCTTTGGTAATTCCAGAAGAACAGTCTTAGTGAAGGGCTTCTTGAGGGTAGAGCTGTAATACTGTGAGATGAATTAACAAAACACAAAGCAGTTTCTCAGAAAGCTTCTTTCCAGTTTTTATGTGAGGAAATTTCCTTTTTAACCATACCCCTCTATGGGCTTCCAAATATCACTTTGTAAACTCCACAAGAACAGTCTTAGCGAAAGGATTCGTGATAGGAAAGGTGTAACTCTGTGTATGAATTAACGGAACACAAAGCAGTTTCTCAGAAAGCTTCTCTCCAGTTTTTAACTGAAGATATTTCCATTTTCACCATAGCCCTCTATGAGCTTCCAAATATCATTTTGCAAATTTCACAACAACAGTCTTAATGAACGGCTTCTTGAGGGGAAAGCTATAACTCTGTGAGATGAATTAACGGTACGCAAAACAGTTTCTCAAAAAGCTTCTTTTCAGTTTTTATCTTAGGATATTTCCTTTTTCACCATAGCCCTCTATTGTTTTCCAAATATCACTTTGCAAATTCCACGAGAACAGTCTTAGCGAAAGGCCTCTTGAGGGGAAACTGTAGCTCTGTGAGATCAATTCACAGAACTCAAAGAAGTTTCTCAGAAAGCTTCTTTCACACTTTTAGTGGCGGATATTTCCTTTGGACCTATAGTCTTCAAAGAGATCCGAAGTAACATTTCTCAGATTCCACAGAAATAAGCCTAGCCAACAGTTCTACGAAATACAGCTGTTTCTCAGTGACAGGAAATCACATATCACAAAGCAGTTCCTCGGAAAGCTTCTTTTCACTTTTTAACTGAAGCTATATCCTTTTTCACCATAGCGACGTATGGACTTCCAAAGACCACTTTGGAAATTCCACAAGAACAGTCTTGGTGAAAGGCTTCTTGAGGGGAAAGCTGTAACTCTGTGAGATGAACTAAGAGAACACAAAACCGTTTCTCAGAAAGCTTCTTTCCAGTTTTTAACTGAAGATATTTCCCTTTTCACCATAGCCCTCTATGGGCTTCCAAATATCAATTTGAAAATAACACAAGATCAGTCTTAGTGAATGGCTTTTTGTTCGGAAAGCTGTAACTCTCTGAGATGAATTAACAAAACACAAAGCAGTTTCTCAGAAAGCTTCTTTTCAGTTTTTACCTTACGATATTTCCTTTTTCACCATAGTTCTCTAAGCACTTCCAAATATCACTTCGCAAATTTCACAAGAACAGTCTTAGTAAACGACTTCTTGAGGGGAATGCTGTACCTCTGTGAGATGGATTAACAGAACACAAAGCAGTTTCTCAGAAACGTTCTTTCCACTTTTTAACTGAAGATATTTCCTTTTTCCCCATAGCACTCTATGGGCTTCCAAATATCACTTTGCAAAATCCACGAGAACAGTCTTAGTGAACGGTTTCTTGAGGGGAAAGCTGTAAGTCTGTGAGATGAATTCAGAGAACACAAAGCAGTTTCTCAGAAATTTTCTTTTCAGTTTTTATCTTAGGATATTTTCTTTTTAACCATAGATCTCTATGGTTTTCCATATACCTTTTTCCAAACTCCACAAAAACAGCTTTAGCGAAAGTTTTCTTGAGGGGAAAGCCGTAATTCTGTGAGATGAATTAACAGAACACAAAGCAATTTCTCAGAAAGCTACTTTCCAGTTTTTATCTGAAGATATTTCCTTTACACCATGGTCCTCTATGGGTTTCCAAATATCACTTTGCAAATTCCACAAGAACAGTCTTACTGAACGACTTCTTGAGGGGAAAGCTGTAATTCTATAAGATGAATTAACAGAACACAAAGTCGTTTCTCAGAAAGCTTCTTTTCAGTTCTTATCTTAGGAAATTTCTTTTTCACCACAGCCCTCTATGGGCTTCCAAATGTCACTTTGCAAATTCCACAAGAACAGTTTTAGCGGAATGCTTCTTGAGGGGAAAGGTGTAACACTGTCAGATGAATTAACAGAACACAAAGCAGTTTCTCAGAAAACTTCTTTCCAGTTTATAACTGAAGATATTTCCTTTTTCACCATAGCCCCCTATGTGTTTCCAAATATCACTTTGAAAATTCCACAAGAACGGTCTTAATGAACGGTTTCTGGAGGGCAAAGCTGTAACTGTGTGAGATGAATTAACGGAACACAAAGTAGTTACTCAAGAAGCTTCTTTCTAGTTTTCATCTGAGGACATTTCCTTTTTCACCATAGCCCTCTATGGGCTTCCAAATTTCACTTTGCAAATTCCACAAGAACAGTCTTAACGAAAGACTTCTTGAGGGGAAAGCTGTAACTCTGTGAGATGAATTAACAGAACACAAAGCAGTTTCTCAGAAAGCTTCTTTCCAGTTTTTATCTAAGGATATTTCCTTTTTCTCCATAGCCCTCTATGGGCTTCTAAATATCACATTCTAAATTGCACAAGAACAGTCTTAGCGAAAGGATTCTTGAGAGGAAAGCTGTAACTCTGTGAGATGAATTAAGAGAACACAAAGCAGTTTTTCAGAAAGCTTCTTTTCAGTTTTTATCTTAGGTTATTTCCTTTTTCACTGTAGACCTCTGTAGGCTTCTAAATATCACTTCCCAAATTCGACAAGAACAGTCTTAGGGAAAGGCTTCGTGAGGGGAAAGCTGTAACTTTGTGAGATGAATTAACAGAACACAACGCAGTGTCTCAGAAAGCTTCTTTCCCGTTTTAAACCGAAGATATTTCCTTTTCACCATAGCTCTCTATGGCCTTCGAAATGTCACGTTGCAAATTCCACAAGAACAGTCATAGCGAAAGGCTTCCTCAGGGGAAAGCTGTAACTCTGTGGGATGAATTCACAGATCAGAAAGCTGTTTCTCAGAAAGCTTCTTTCTCACGTTTATGGCGGATATTTCCTTTGGCCCTATAGTCTTCAACGGGAACCGAATTATCCCTTCTCAGATTCCACAGAAATAAGGTTAGCAAACAGCTCTATGACATATAGCTCTCACTCAGTGAGTGGAAGTCACATATCACAAAGCAGTTTCTCAGAAATGTTCTTTTCAGTTTTTATCTTAGGATATTTCCTTTTTCACCATAGCCCTCTATGGGCTTACAAATACCACTCTGCAAATTCCACAAGAACAGTCTTACCAAAAGGCTTCTTAAGGGGAAAGCTGTAACTCTGTGAGGTGAATTAACAGAACACAAAGCAGTTTCTCAGAAAGCTTCTTTTCAGCTTTTTTCTTAGGATATTTCCTTTTTCACCATAGCCCTATAAGGGCTTACAAATATCACTATGAGTATTACACAAGAAGAGTCTTAGCAAAAGTCTTTTTGAGGGTAAAGCTGTAACTCTTTGAGATGAATTAACAGAACACAAAGCAGTTTCTTAGAAAGCTTCTTTCCATTTTTTAACTGAAGGTATTTCCGTTTTCACCACAGCCATCTATGGGCTTCGAAATATCACTTTGCAAATTCAAAAAGAACAGTCCTAGCGAAAGGCTTCTTGAGTGGAATGCTGTAACTCTGTGAGATGAATTAACAGATCTCAGAGAAGTTTCTCAGAAAGCTTCTTTCTCACTTTTAGCGGCAGATAGTTCCTTTGGCCCTATAGTCTTCAAAGGGATCCAAAATAACAGTTCTCCGATTCCATAGAAATAAGGCTATCAAACAGCTCTAGGAAATAGAGCTGTAACTCAGTGAGTGGAAGTCACATAATACTAAACCGTTTCTCAGAAAGCCTCTTTCAGTTTTTAACTGAAGCTATATCCTTTTTCACCGTAGCCCTCTATGGGCTTCAAAATATCACTTTGAAAATACAGCAAGAACAGTCTTAGCGAAAGGCTTCTAGAGGGGAAAGCTGTAACTCTGTTAGGTGAATTAACAGAACACAAAGCAGTTTCTCAGGAATGTTCTTTACAGTTTTTATCTGAAGATATTTCCTTTTCTTCATAGCGCTCTATGGGCTACCAAATATCACATTTCAAATTCCACAAGAACAGTCTTAGCGAAAGACTTCCTGAGGGGAAAGCTGTAAGTCTGTGAGATGAATTAAAAGAACACAAAGCAATTTCTCAGAAAGCTTCTTTCCAGTTTTTATCGGAGGATATTTCGTTTTCACCATAGCCGTCTATTGGCTTCCAAATATCATTTTTCAAATTGTGCAAGAATAATCTTAGCGAAAGGCTTCTTGAGGGGAAAGCTGTAACTCTGTGAAATGAATTCGCAAATCACAAAGAAGTTTCTCAGAAAGCTTCTTTCTAACTTTAACGACGGATATTTCCTTTGGCCCTTCAGTCTTCAAAGGGATCCGAAATAAGAGTTCTCAGATTCCACAGAAATAAGACTGCCAAACAGCTCTACGAAATACAGCTGTAACTCAGTGAGTGGAAGTCATATATCACAAAGCAGTTTCTCAGAAAGCTTCTTTTCAGTTTTTAACTGAAGATATATCCTTTTTCACTATAGGTCACTATGAGCTTCCAAATATCACTTTGCATATTCCACAAGAACTGTCTTAGCGAAAGGCTTCTTGAAGGGAAACCTGTAACTCTGTGAGATGAATTAACAAAACACAAAGCAGTTTCTCAGAATGGTTCTTTTCAGTTTTTATCTTAGGATATTTACGTTTTCACCATCGACTTCTATGGGCTTACAAATATCACTTTGCAAATTCCACAAGAACAGTCTTAGCGAAAGGCTTCTAGAGGGGAAAGCTGAAACTCTGTGAGGTGAATTAACAGAATACAAAGCAGTTTCTCAGAAAGTTTCTTTCAAGTTTTTAACTGAAGGTATTTCCTTTTTCACCATAGCCCTCGACGGGCTTTCAAATATCACTTTGCAAATTCCACAAGAACAGTCTTAGCGAACGGCTTCTTGAGGGGAAAGCTGAAACTCTGTCAGATAAATTAACAGAACACAAAACAGTTTGTTGGAAAGCTTCTTTCCATTTTTGATCCGAGGACATTTCCTTTTACACCATAGCCCTCTCACGGCTTCCAAATATCACTTTGCAAATTCCACGAGAACCGTCTTAGGGGAAGACTTCTGGAGGGGAAAGCTGAAACTCTGTGAGATGAATTAACAGAAAACAAAGCAGTTTCTCAGAAAGCTTCTTTCCAGTTTTTAATTGAAGATATTTCCTTTTTCACCATATCCCTCCATGGGCTTCCAAATATCACATTGCAAATTCCACAAGAACAGTCTTAGCGAAATGCTTCTTGAGGGGTAAGCTGTAACTCTGTGAGATGAATTAACAGAACACAAAGCAGTTTCTCAGAAAACTTCTTTCCAGTTTTTATGTGAGGAAATTTCCTTTTTAAACGTACCCCTCTATGGGCTTCCAAATATCACTTTGTAAACTCCACAAGAACAGTCTTAGCGAAAGTATTCTTGATAGGAAAGCTGTAACTCTGTGCATGAATTAACAGAACACAAAGCAGTTTCTCAGAAAGCTTCTTTCCAGTTTTTATCTAAGGACATTTCCTTTTTCTCCATAGCCCTCTATGGGCTTCTAAATATCACGTTCTAAATTGCACAAGAACAGTCTTAGCGAAAGGATTCTTGAGAGGAAAGCTGTAACTCTGTGAGATGAATTAAGAGAACACAAAGCAGTTTTTCAGAAAGCTTCTTTTCAGTTTTTATCTTAGGTTATTTCCTTTTTCACTGTAGACCTCTGTAGGCTTCTAAATATCACTTCCCAAATTCGACAAGAACAGTCTTAGGGAAAGGCTTCGTGAGGGGAAAGCTGTAACTTTGTGAGATGAATTAACAGAACACAACGCAGTGTCTCAGAAAGCTTCTTTCCCGTTTTAAACCGAAGATATTTCCTTTTCACCATAGCTCTCTATGGCCTTTGAAATGTCACGTTGCAAATTCCACAAGAACAGTCATAGCGAAAGGCTTCCTCAGGGGAAAGCTGTAACTCTGTGGGATGAATTCACAGATCAGAAAGCTGTTTCTCAGAAAGCTTCTTTCTCACTTTTATGGCGGATATTTCCCTTGGCCCTATAGTCTTCAAAGGGAACGGAATTATCCCTTCTCAGATTCCACAGAAATAAGGTTAGCAAACAGCTCTATGACATATAGCTCTCACTCAGTGAGTGGAAGTCACGTATCACAAAGCAGTTTCTCAGAAATGTTCTTTTCAGTTTTTATCTTAGGATATTTCCTTTTTCACCATAGCCCTCTATGGGCTTACAAATACCACTCTGCAAATTCCACAAGAACAGTCTTACCAAAAGGCTTCTTAAGGGGAAAGCTGTAACTCTGTGAGGTGAATTAACAGAACACAAAGCAGTTTCTCAGAAAGCTTCTTTTCAGCTTTTTTCTTAGGATATTTCCTTTTTCACCATAGCCCTATAAGGGCTTACAAATATCACTATGAGTATTACACAAGAAGAGTCTCAGCAAAAGTCTTTTTGAGGGTAAAGCTGTAACTCTTTGAGATGAATTAACAGAACACAAAGCAGTTTCTTAGAAAGCTTCTTTCCATTTTTTAACTGAAGGTATTTCCCTTTTCACCACAGCCGTCTATGGGCTTCGAAATATCACTTTGCAAATTCAAAAAGAACAGTCCTAGCGAAAGGCTTCTTGAGTGGAATGCTGTAACTCTGTGAGATGAATTAACAGATCTCAGAGAAGTTTCTCAGAAAGCTTCTTTCTCACTTTTAGCGGCAGATAGTTCCTTTGGCCCTATAGTCTTCAAAGGGATCCAAAATAACAGTTCTCCGATTCCATAGAAATAAGGCTATCAAACAGCTCTAGGAAATAGAGCTGTAACTCAGTGAGTGGAAGTCACATAATACTAAACCGTTTCTCAGAAAGCCTCTTTCAGTTTTTAACTGAAGCTATATCCTTTTTCACCATAGCCCTCTATGGGCTTCAAAATATCACTTTGAAAATACAGCAAGAACAGTCTTAGCGAAAGGCTTCTAGAGGGGAAAGCTGTAACTCTGTTAGGTGAATTAACAGAACACAAAGCAGTTTCTCAGGAATGTTCTTTACAGTTTTTATCTGAAGATATTTCCTTTTCTTCATAGCGCTCTATGGGCTACCAAATATCACATTTCAAATTCCACAAGAACAGTCTTAGCGAAAGACTTCCTGAGGGGAAAGCTGTAAGTCTGTGAGATGAATTAAAAGAACACAAAGCAATTTCTCAGAAAGCTTCTTTCCAGTTTTTATCAGAGGATATTTCGTTTTCACCATAGCCGTCTATTGGCTTCCAAATATCATTTTTCAAATTGTGCAAGAATAATCTTAGCGAAAGGCTTCTTGAGGGGAAAGCTGTAACTCTGTGAAATGAATTCGCAAATCACAAAGAACTTTCTCAGAAAGCTTCTTTCTAACTTTAACGACGGATATTTCCTTTGGCCCTTCAGTCTTCAAAGGGATCCGAAATAAGAGTTCTCAGATTCCACAGAAATAAGACTGCCAAACAGCTCTACGAAATACAGCTGTAACTCAGTGAGTGGAAGTCATATATCACAAAGCAGTTTCTCAGAAAGCTTTTTTCAGTTTTTAACTGAAGATATATCCTTTTTCACTATAGGTCACTATGAGCTTCCAAATATCACTTTGCATATTCCACAAGAACTGTCTTAGCGAAAGGCTTCTTGAAGGGAAACCTGTAACTCTGTGAGATGAATTAACAAAACACAAAGCAGTTTCTCAGAATGGTTCTTTTCAGTTTTTATCTTAGGATATTTACGTTTTCACCATCGACTTCTATGGGCTTACAAATATCACTTTGCAAATTCCACAAGAACAGTCTTAGCGAAAGGCTTCTAGAGGGGAAAGCTGAAACTCTGTGAGGTGAATTAACAGAATACAAAGCAGTTTCTCAGAAAGTTTCTTTCAAGTTTTTAACTGAAGGTATTTCCTTTTTCACCATAGCCCTCGACGGGCTTTCAAATATCACTTTGCAAATTCCACAAGAACAGTCTTAGCGAACGGCTTCTTGAGGGGAAAGCTGAAACTCTGTCAGATAAATTAACAGAACACAAAACAGTTTGTTGGAAAGCTTCTTTCCATTTTTGATCCGAGGACATTTCCTTTTACACCATAGCCCTCTCACGGCTTCCAAATATCACTTTGCAAATTCCACGAGAACCGTCTTAGGGGAAGACTTCTGGAGGGGAAAGCTGAAACTCTGTGAGATGAATTAACAGAAAACAAAGCAGTTTCTCAGAAAGCTTCTTTCCAGTTTTTAATTGAAGATATTTCCTTTTTCACCATATCCCTCCATGGGCTTCCAAATATCACATTGCAAATTCCACAAGAACAGTCTTAGCGAAATGCTTCTTGAGGGGTAAGCTGTAACTCTGTGAGATGAATTAACAGAACACAAAGCAGTTTCTCAGAAAACTTCTTTCCAGTTTTTATGTGAGGAAATTTCCTTTTTAAACGTACCCCTCTATGGGCTTCCAAATATCACTTTGTAAACTCCACAAGAACAGTCTTAGCGAAAGTATTCTTGATAGGAAAGCTGTAACTCTGTGCATGAATTAACAGAACACAAAGCAGTTTCTCAGAAAGCTTCTTTCCAGTTTTTATCTAAGGACATTTCCTTTGTCTCCATAGCCCTCTATGGGCTTCTAAATATCACGTTCTAAATTGCACAAGAACAGTCTTAGCGAAAGGATTCTTGAGAGGAAAGCTGTAACTCTGTGAGATGAATTAAGAGAACACAAAGCAGTTTTTCAGAAAGCTTCTTTTCAGTTTTTATCTTAGGTTATTTCCTTTTTCACTGTAGACCTCTGTAGGCTTCTAAATATCACTTCCCAAATTCGACAAGAACAGTCTTAGGGAAAGGCTTCGTGAGGGGAAAGCTGTAACTTTGTGAGATGAATTAACAGAACACAACGCAGTGTCTCAGAAAGCTTCTTTCCCGTTTTAAACCGAAGATATTTCCTTTTCACCATAGCTCTCTATGGCCTTTGAAATGTCACGTTGCAAATTCCACAAGAACAGTCATAGCGAAAGGCTTCCTCAGGGGAAAGCTGTAACACTGTGGGATGAATTCACAGATCAGAAAGCTGTTTCTCAGAAAGCTTCTTTCTCACTTTTATGGCGGATATTTCCCTTGGCCCTATAGTCTTCAAAGGGAACGGAATTATCCCTTCTCAGATTCCACAGAAATAAGGTTAGCAAACAGCTCTATGACATATAGCTCTCACTCAGTGAGTGGAAGTCACGTATCACAAAGCAGTTTCTCAGAAATGTTCTTTTCAGTTTTTATCTTAGGATATTTCCTTTTTCACCATAGCCCTCTATGGGCTTACAAATACCACTCTGCAAATTCCACAAGAACAGTCTTACCAAAAGGCTTCTTAAGGGGAAAGCTGTAACTCTGTGAGGTGAATTAACAGAACACAAAGCAGTTTCTCAGAAAGCTTCTTTTCAGCTTTTTTCTTAGGATATTTCCTTTTTCACCATAGCCCTATAAGGGCTTACAAATATCACTATGAGTATTACACAAGAAGAGTCTCAGCAAAAGTCTTTTTGAGGGTAAAGCTGTAACTCTTTGAGATGAATTAACAGAACACAAAGCAGTTTCTTAGAAAGCTTCTTTCCATTTTTTAACTGAAGGTATTTCCCTTTTCACCACAGCCGTCTATGGGCTTCGAAATATCACTTTGCAAATTCAAAAAGAACAGTCCTAGCGAAAGGCTTCTTGAGTGGAATGCTGTAACTCTGTGAGATGAATTAACAGATCTCAGAGAAGTTTCTCAGAAAGCTTCTTTCTCACTTTTAGCGGCAGATAGTTCCTTTGGCCCTATAGTCTTCAAAGGGATCCAAAATAACAGTTCTCCGATTCCATAGAAATAAGGCTATCAAACAGCTCTAGGAAATAGAGCTGTAACTCAGTGAGTGGAAGTCACATAATACTAAACCGTTTCTCAGAAAGCCTCTTTCAGTTTTTAACTGAAGCTATATCCTTTTTCACCGTAGCCCTCTATGGGCTTCAAAATATCACTTTGAAAATACAGCAAGAACAGTCTTAGCGAAAGGCTTCTAGAGGGGAAAGCTGTAACTCTGTTAGGTGAATTAACAGAACACAAAGCAGTTTCTCAGGAATGTTCTTTACAGTTTTTATCTGAAGATATTTCCTTTTCTTCATAGCGCTCTATGGGCTACCAAATATCACATTTCAAATTCCACAAGAACAGTCTTAGCGAAAGACTTCCTGAGGGGAAAGCTGTAAGTCTGTGAGATGAATTAAAAGAACACAAAGCAATTTCTCAGAAAGCTTCTTTCCAGTTTTTATCGGAGGATATTTCGTTTTCACCATAGCCGTCTATTGGCTTCCAAATATCATTTTTCAAATTGTGCAAGAATAATCTTAGCGAAAGGCTTCTTGAGGGGAAAGCTGTAACTCTGTGAAATGAATTCGCAAATCACAAAGAACTTTCTCAGAAAGCTTCTTTCTAACTTTAACGACGGATATTTCCTTTGGCCCTTCAGTCTTCAAAGGGATCCGAAATAAGAGTTCTCAGATTCCACAGAAATAAGACTGCCAAACAGCTCTACGAAATACAGCTGTAACTCAGTGAGTGGAAGTCATATATCACAAAGCAGTTTCTCAGAAAGCTTCTTTTCAGTTTTTAACTGAAGATATATCCTTTTTCACTATAGGTCACTATGAGCTTCCAAATATCACTTTGCATATTCCACAAGAACTGTCTTAGCGAAAGGCTTCTTGAAGGGAAACCTGTAACTCTGTGAGATGAATTAACAAAACACAAAGCAGTTTCTCAGAATGGTTCTTTTCAGTTTTTATCTTAGGATATTTACGTTTTCACCATCGACTTCTATGGGCTTACAAATATCACTTTGCAAATTCCACAAGAACAGTCTTAGCGAAAGGCTTCTAGAGGGGAAAGCTGAAACTCTGTGAGGTGAATTAACAGAATACAAAGCAGTTTCTCAGAAAGTTTCTTTCCAGTTTTTAACTGAAGGTATTTCCTTTTTCACCATAGCCCTCGACGGGCTTTCAAATATCACTTTGCAAATTCCACAAGAACAGTCTTAGCGAACGGCTTCTTGAGGGGAAAGCTGAAACTCTGTCAGATAAATTAACAGAACACAAAACAGTTTGTTGGAAAGCTTCTTTCCATTTTTGATCCGAGGACATTTCCTTTTACACCATAGCCCTCTCACGGCTTCCAAATATCACTTTGCAAATTCCACGAGAACCGTCTTAGGGGAAGACTTCTGGAGGGGAAAGCTGAAACTCTGTGAGATGAATTAACAGAAAACAAAGCAGTTTCTCAGAAAGCTTCTTTCCAGTTTTTAATTGAAGATATTTCCTTTTTCACCATATCCCTCCATGGGCTTCCAAATATCACATTGCAAATTCCACAAGAACAGTCTTAGCGAAATGCTTCTTGAGGGGTAAGCTGTAACTCTGTGAGATGAATTAACAGAACACAAAGCAGTTTCTCAGAAAACTTCTTTCCAGTTTTTATGTGAGGAAATTTCCTTTTTAAACGTACCCCTCTATGGGCTTCCAAATATCACTTTGTAAACTCCACAAGAACAGTCTTAGCGAAAGGATTCTTGATAGGAAAGCTGTAACTCTGTGCATGAATTAACAGAACACAAAGCAGTTTCTCAGAAAGCTTCTTTCCAGTTTTTATCTAAGGACATTTCCTTTTTCTCCATAGCCCTCTATGGGCTTCTAAATATCACGTTCTAAATTGCACAAGAACAGTCTTAGCGAAAGGATTCTTGAGAGGAAAGCTGTAACTCTGTGAGATGAATTAAGAGAACACAAAGCAGTTTTTCAGAAAGCTTCTTTTCAGTTTTTATCTTAGGTTATTTCCTTTTTCACTGTAGACCTCTGTAGGCTTCTAAATATCACTTCCCAAATTCGACAAGAACAGTCTTAGGGAAAGGCTTCGTGAGGGGAAAGCTGTAACTTTGTGAGATGAATTAACAGAACACAACGCAGTGTCTCAGAAAGCTTCTTTCCCGTTTTAAACCGAAGATATTTCCTTTTCACCATAGCTCTCTATGGCCTTTGAAATGTCACGTTGCAAATTCCACAAGAACAGTCATAGCGAAAGGCTTCCTCAGGGGAAAGCTCTAACACTGTGGGATGAATTCACAGATCAGAAAGCTGTTTCTCAGAAAGCTTCTTTCTCACTTTTATGGCGGATATTTCCCTTGGCCCTATAGTCTTCAAAGGGAACGGAATTATCCCTTCTCAGATTCCACAGAAATAAGGTTAGCAAACAGCTCTATGACATATAGCTCTCACTCAGTGAGTGGAAGTCACGTATCACAAAGCAGTTTCTCAGAAATGTTCTTTTCAGTTTTTATCTTAGGATATTTCCTTTTTCACCATAGCCCTCTATGGGCTTACAAATACCACTCTGCAAATTCCACAAGAACAGTCTTACCAAAAGGCTTCTTAAGGGGAAAGCTGTAACTCTGTGAGGTGAATTAACAGAACACAAAGCAGTTTCTCAGAAAGCTTCTTTTCAGCTTTTTTCTTAGGATATTTCCTTTTTCACCATAGCCCTATAAGGGCTTACAAATATCACTATGAGTATTACACAAGAAGAGTCTCAGCAAAAGTCTTTTTGAGGGTAAAGCTGTAACTCTTTGAGATGAATTAACAGAACACAAAGCAGTTTCTTAGAAAGCTTCTTTCCATTTTTTAACTGAAGGTATTTCCCTTTTCACCACAGCCGTCTATGGGCTTCGAAATATCACTTTGCAAATTCAAAAAGAACAGTCCTAGCGAAAGGCTTCTTGAGTGGAATGCTGTAACTCTGTGAGATGAATTAACAGATCTCAGAGAAGTTTCTCAGAAAGCTTCTTTCTCACTTTTAGCGGCAGATAGTTCCTTTGGCCCTATAGTCTTCAAAGGGATCCAAAATAACAGTTCTCCGATTCCATAGAAATAAGGCTATCAAACAGCTCTAGGAAATAGAGCTGTAACTCAGTGAGTGGAAGTCACATAATACTAAACCGTTTCTCAGAAAGCCTCTTTCAGTTTTTAACTGAAGCTATATCCTTTTTCACCATAGCCCTCTATGGGCTTCAAAATATCACTTTGAAAATACAGCAAGAACAGTCTTAGCGAAAGGCTTCTAGAGGGGAAAGCTGTAACTCTGTTAGGTGAATTAACAGAACACAAAGCAGTTTCTCAGGAATGTTCTTTACAGTTTTTATCTGAAGATATTTCCTTTTCTTCATAGCGCTCTATGGGCTACCAAATATCACATTTCAAATTCCACAAGAACAGTCTTAGCGAAAGACTTCCTGAGGGGAAAGCTGTAAGTCTGTGAGATGAATTAAAAGAACACAAAGCAATTTCTCAGAAAGCTTCTTTCCAGTTTTTATCGGAGGATATTTCGTTTTCACCATAGCCGTCTATTGGCTTCCAAATATCATTTTTCAAATTGTGCAAGAATAATCTTAGCGAAAGGCTTCTTGAGGGGAAAGCTGTAACTCTGTGAAATGAATTCGCAAATCACAAAGAACTTTCTCAGAAAGCTTCTTTCTAACTTTAACGACGGATATTTCCTTTGGCCCTTCAGTCTTCAAAGGGATCCGAAATAAGAGTTCTCAGATTCCACAGAAATAAGACTGCCAAACAGCTCTACGAAATACAGCTGTAACTCAGTGAGTGGAAGTCATATATCACAAAGCAGTTTCTCAGAAAGCTTTTTTCAGTTTTTAACTGAAGATATATCCTTTTTCACTATAGGTCACTATGAGCTTCCAAATATCACTTTGCATATTCCACAAGAACTGTCTTAGCGAAAGGCTTCTTGAAGGGAAACCTGTAACTCTGTGAGATGAATTAACAAAACACAAAGCAGTTTCTCAGAATGGTTCTTTTCAGTTTTTATCTTAGGATATTTACGTTTTCACCATCGACTTCTATGGGCTTACAAATATCACTTTGCAAATTCCACAAGAACAGTCTTAGCGAAAGGCTTCTAGAGGGGAAAGCTGAAACTCTGTGAGGTGAATTAACAGAATACAAAGCAGTTTCTCAGAAAGTTTCTTTCCAGTTTTTAACTGAAGGTATTTCCTTTTTCACCATAGCCCTCGACGGGCTTTCAAATATCACTTTGCAAATTCCACAAGAACAGTCTTAGCGAATGGCTTCTTGAGGGGAAAGCTGAAACTCTGTCAGATAAATTAACAGAACACAAAACAGTTTGTTGGAAAGCTTCTTTCCATTTTTGATCCGAGGACATTTCCTTTTACACCATAGCCCTCTCACGGCTTCCAAATATCACTTTGCAAATTCCACGAGAACCGTCTTAGGGGAAGACTTCTGGAGGGGAAAGCTGAAACTCTGTGAGATGAATTAACAGAAAACAAAGCAGTTTCTCAGAAAGCTTCTTTCCAGTTTTTAATTGAAGATATTTCCTTTTTCACCATATCCCTCCATGGGCTTCCAAATATCACATTGCAAATTCCACAAGAACAGTCTTAGCGAAATGCTTCTTGAGGGGTAAGCTGTAACTCTGTGAGATGAATTAACAGAACACAAAGCAGTTTCTCAGAAAACTTCTTTCCAGTTTTTATGTGAGGAAATTTCCTTTTTAAACGTACCCCTCTATGGGCTTCCAAATATCACTTTGTAAACTCCACAAGAACAGTCTTAGCGAAAGGATTCTTGATAGGAAAGCTGTAACTCTGTGCATGAATTAACAGAACACAAAGCAGTTTCTCAGAAAGCTTCTTTCCAGTTTTTATCTAAGGACATTTCCTTTTTCTCCATAGCCCTCTATGGGCTTCTAAATATCACGTTCTAAATTGCACAAGAACAGTCTTAGCGAAAGGATTCTTGAGAGGAAAGCTGTAACTCTGTGAGATGAATTAAGAGAACACAAAGCAGTTTTTCAGAAAGCTTCTTTTCAGTTTTTATCTTAGGTTATTTCCTTTTTCACTGTAGACCTCTGTAGGCTTCTAAATATCACTTCCCAAATTCGACAAGAACAGTCTTAGGGAAAGGCTTCGTGAGGGGAAAGCTGTAACTTTGTGAGATGAATTAACAGAACACAACGCAGTGTCTCAGAAAGCTTCTTTCCCGTTTTAAACCGAAGATATTTCCTTTTCACCATAGCTCTCTATGGCCTTTGAAATGTCACGTTGCAAATTCCACAAGAACAGTCATAGCGAAAGGCTTCCTCAGGGGAAAGCTGTAACACTGTGGGATGAATTCACAGATCAGAAAGCTGTTTCTCAGAAAGCTTCTTTCTCACTTTTATGGCGGATATTTCCCTTGGCCCTATAGTCTTCAAAGGGAACGGAATTATCCCTTCTCAGATTCCACAGAAATAAGGTTAGCAAACAGCTCTATGACATATAGCTCTCACTCAGTGAGTGGAAGTCACGTATCACAAAGCAGTTTCTCAGAAATGTTCTTTTCAGTTTTTATCTTAGGATATTTCCTTTTTCACCATAGCCCTCTATGGGCTTACAAATACCACTCTGCAAATTCCACAAGAACAGTCTTACCAAAAGGCTTCTTAAGGGGAAAGCTGTAACTCTGTGAGGTGAATTAACAGAACACAAAGCAGTTTCTCAGAAAGCTTCTTTTCAGCTTTTTTCTTAGGATATTTCCTTTTTCACCATAGCCCTATAAGGGCTTACAAATATCACTATGAGTATTACACAAGAAGAGTCTCAGCAAAAGTCTTTTTGAGGGTAAAGCTGTAACTCTTTGAGATGAATTAACAGAACACAAAGCAGTTTCTTAGAAAGCTTCTTTCCATTTTTTAACTGAAGGTATTTCCCTTTTCACCACAGCCGTCTATGGGCTTCGAAATATCACTTTGCAAATTCAAAAAGAACAGTCCTAGCGAAAGGCTTCTTGAGTGGAATGCTGTAACTCTGTGAGATGAATTAACAGATCTCAGAGAAGTTTCTCAGAAAGCTTCTTTCTCACTTTTAGCGGCAGATAGTTCCTTTGGCCCTATAGTCTTCAAAGGGATCCAAAATAACAGTTCTCCGATTCCATAGAAATAAGGCTATCAAACAGCTCTAGGAAATAGAGCTGTAACTCAGTGAGTGGAAGTCACATAATACTAAACCGTTTCTCAGAAAGCCTCTTTCAGTTTTTAACTGAAGCTATATCCTTTTTCACCGTAGCCCTCTATGGGCTTCAAAATATCACTTTGAAAATACAGCAAGAACAGTCTTAGCGAAAGGCTTCTAGAGGGGAAAGCTGTAACTCTGTTAGGTGAATTAACAGAACACAAAGCAGTTTCTCAGGAATGTTCTTTACAGTTTTTATCTGAAGATATTTCCTTTTCTTCATAGCGCTCTATGGGCTACCAAATATCACATTTCAAATTCCACAAGAACAGTCTTAGCGAAAGACTTCCTGAGGGGAAAGCTGTAAGTCTGTGAGATGAATTAAAAGAACACAAAGCAATTTCTCAGAAAGCTTCTTTCCAGTTTTTATCGGAGGATATTTCGTTTTCACCATAGCCGTCTATTGGCTTCCAAATATCATTTTTCAAATTGTGCAAGAATAATCTTAGCGAAAGGCTTCTTGAGGGGAAAGCTGTAACTCTGTGAAATGAATTCGCAAATCACAAAGAACTTTCTCAGAAAGCTTCTTTCTAACTTTAACGACGGATATTTCCTTTGGCCCTTCAGTCTTCAAAGGGATCCGAAATAAGAGTTCTCAGATTCCACAGAAATAAGACTGCCAAACAGCTCTACGAAATACAGCTGTAACTCAGTGAGTGGAAGTCATATATCACAAAGCAGTTTCTCAGAAAGCTTTTTTCAGTTTTTAACTGAAGATATATCCTTTTTCACTATAGGTCACTATGAGCTTCCAAATATCACTTTGCATATTCCACAAGAACTGTCTTAGCGAAAGGCTTCTTGAAGGGAAACCTGTAACTCTGTGAGATGAATTAACAAAACACAAAGCAGTTTCTCAGAATGGTTCTTTTCAGTTTTTATCTTAGGATATTTACGTTTTCACCATCGACTTCTATGGGCTTACAAATATCACTTTGCAAATTCCACAAGAACAGTCTTAGCGAAAGGCTTCTAGAGGGGAAAGCTGAAACTCTGTGAGGTGAATTAACAGAATACAAAGCAGTTTCTCAGAAAGTTTCTTTCCAGTTTTTAACTGAAGGTATTTCCTTTTTCACCATAGCCCTCGACGGGCTTTCAAATATCACTTTGCAAATTCCACAAGAACAGTCTTAGCGAATGGCTTCTTGAGGGGAAAGCTGAAACTCTGTCAGATAAATTAACAGAACACAAAACAGTTTGTTGGAAAGCTTCTTTCCATTTTTGATCCGAGGACATTTCCTTTTACACCATAGCCCTCTCACGGCTTCCAAATATCACTTTGCAAATTCCACGAGAACCGTCTTAGGGGAAGACTTCTGGAGGGGAAAGCTGAAACTCTGTGAGATGAATTAACAGAAAACAAAGCAGTTTCTCAGAAAGCTTCTTTCCAGTTTTTAATTGAAGATATTTCCTTTTTCACCATATCCCTCCATGGGCTTCCAAATATCACATTGCAAATTCCACAAGAACAGTCTTAGCGAAATGCTTCTTGAGGGGTAAGCTGTAACTCTGTGAGATGAATTAACAGAACACAAAGCAGTTTCTCAGAAAACTTCTTTCCAGTTTTTATGTGAGGAAATTTCCTTTTTAAACGTACCCCTCTATGGGCTTCCAAATATCACTTTGTAAACTCCACAAGAACAGTCTTAGCGAAAGTATTCTTGATAGGAAAGCTGTAACTCTGTGCATGAATTAACAGAACACAAAGCAGTTTCTCAGAAAGCTTCTTTCCAGTTTTTATCTAAGGACATTTCCTTTTTCTCCATAGCCCTCTATGGGCTTCTAAATATCACGTTCTAAATTGCACAAGAACAGTCTTAGCGAAAGGATTCTTGAGAGGAAAGCTGTAACTCTGTGAGATGAATTAAGAGAACACAAAGCAGTTTTTCAGAAAGCTTCTTTTCAGTTTTTATCTTAGGTTATTTCCTTTTTCACTGTAGACCTCTGTAGGCTTCTAAATATCACTTCCCAAATTCGACAAGAACAGTCTTAGGGAAAGGCTTCGTGAGGGGAAAGCTGTAACTTTGTGAGATGAATTAACAGAACACAACGCAGTGTCTCAGAAAGCTTCTTTCCCGTTTTAAACCGAAGATATTTCCTTTTCACCATAGCTCTCTATGGCCTTTGAAATGTCACGTTGCAAATTCCACAAGAACAGTCATAGCGAAAGGCTTCCTCAGGGGAAAGCTGTAACACTGTGGGATGAATTCACAGATCAGAAAGCTGTTTCTCAGAAAGCTTCTTTCTCACTTTTATGGCGGATATTTCCCTTGGCCCTATAGTCTTCAAAGGGAACGGAATTATCCCTTCTCAGATTCCACAGAAATAAGGTTAGCAAACAGCTCTATGACATATAGCTCTCACTCAGTGAGTGGAAGTCACGTATCACAAAGCAGTTTCTCAGAAATGTTCTTTTCAGTTTTTATCTTAGGATATTTCCTTTTTCACCATAGCCCTCTATGGGCTTACAAATACCACTCTGCAAATTCCACAAGAACAGTCTTACCAAAAGGCTTCTTAAGGGGAAAGCTGTAACTCTGTGAGGTGAATTAACAGAACACAAAGCAGTTTCTCAGAAAGCTTCTTTTCAGCTTTTTTCTTAGGATATTTCCTTTTTCACCATAGCCCTATAAGGGCTTACAAATATCACTATGAGTATTACACAAGAAGAGTCTCAGCAAAAGTCTTTTTGAGGGTAAAGCTGTAACTCTTTGAGATGAATTAACAGAACACAAAGCAGTTTCTTAGAAAGCTTCTTTCCATTTTTTAACTGAAGGTATTTCCCTTTTCACCACAGCCGTCTATGGGCTTCGAAATATCACTTTGCAAATTCAAAAAGAACAGTCCTAGCGAAAGGCTTCTTGAGTGGAATGCTGTAACTCTGTGAGATGAATTAACAGATCTCAGAGAAGTTTCTCAGAAAGCTTCTTTCTCACTTTTAGCGGCAGATAGTTCCTTTGGCCCTATAGTCTTCAAAGGGATCCAAAATAACAGTTCTCCGATTCCATAGAAATAAGGCTATCAAACAGCTCTAGGAAATAGAGCTGTAACTCAGTGAGTGGAAGTCACATAATACTAAACCGTTTCTCAGAAAGCCTCTTTCAGTTTTTAACTGAAGCTATATCCTTTTTCACCGTAGCCCTCTATGGGCTTCAAAATATCACTTTGAAAATACAGCAAGAACAGTCTTAGCGAAAGGCTTCTAGAGGGGAAAGCTGTAACTCTGTTAGGTGAATTAACAGAACACAAAGCAGTTTCTCAGGAATGTTCTTTACAGTTTTTATCTGAAGATATTTCCTTTTCTTCATAGCGCTCTATGGGCTACCAAATATCACATTTCAAATTCCACAAGAACAGTCTTAGCGAAAGACTTCCTGAGGGGAAAGCTGTAAGTCTGTGAGATGAATTAAAAGAACACAAAGCAATTTCTCAGAAAGCTTCTTTCCAGTTTTTATCGGAGGATATTTCGTTTTCACCATAGCCGTCTATTGGCTTCCAAATATCATTTTTCAAATTGTGCAAGAATAATCTTAGCGAAAGGCTTCTTGAGGGGAAAGCTGTAACTCTGTGAAATGAATTCGCAAATCACAAAGAACTTTCTCAGAAAGCTTCTTTCTAACTTTAACGACGGATATTTCCTTTGGCCCTTCAGTCTTCAAAGGGATCCGAAATAAGAGTTCTCAGATTCCACAGAAATAAGACTGCCAAACAGCTCTACGAAATACAGCTGTAACTCAGTGAGTGGAAGTCATATATCACAAAGCAGTTTCTCAGAAAGCTTCTTTTCAGTTTTTAACTGAAGATATATCCTTTTTCACTATAGGTCACTATGAGCTTCCAAATATCACTTTGCATATTCCACAAGAACTGTCTTAGCGAAAGGCTTCTTGAAGGGAAACCTGTAACTCTGTGAGATGAATTAACAAAACACAAAGCAGTTTCTCAGAATGGTTCTTTTCAGTTTTTATCTTAGGATATTTACGTTTTCACCATCGACTTCTATGGGCTTACAAATATCACTTTGCAAATTCCACAAGAACAGTCTTAGCGAAAGGCTTCTAGAGGGGAAAGCTGAAACTCTGTGAGGTGAATTAACAGAATACAAAGCAGTTTCTCAGAAAGTTTCTTTCCAGTTTTTAACTGAAGGTATTTCCTTTTTCACCATAGCCCTCGACGGGCTTTCAAATATCACTTTGCAAATTCCACAAGAACAGTCTTAGCGAACGGCTTCTTGAGGGGAAAGCTGAAACTCTGTCAGATAAATTAACAGAACACAAAACAGTTTGTTGGAAAGCTTCTTTCCATTTTTGATCCGAGGACATTTCCTTTTACACCATAGCCCTCTCACGGCTTCCAAATATCACTTTGCAAATTCCACGAGAACCGTCTTAGGGGAAGACTTCTGGAGGGGAAAGCTGAAACTCTGTGAGATGAATTAACAGAAAACAAAGCAGTTTCTCAGAAAGCTTCTTTCCAGTTTTTAATTGAAGATATTTCCTTTTTCACCATATCCCTCCATGGGCTTCCAAATATCACATTGCAAATTCCACAAGAACAGTCTTAGCGAAATGCTTCTTGAGGGGTAAGCTGTAACTCTGTGAGATGAATTAACAGAACACAAAGCAGTTTCTCAGAAAACTTCTTTCCAGTTTTTATGTGAGGAAATTTCCTTTTTAAACGTACCCCTCTATGGGCTTCCAAATATCACTTTGTAAACTCCACAAGAACAGTCTTAGCGAAAGGATTCTTGATAGGAAAGCTGTAAATCTGTGCATGAATTAACAGAACACAAAGCAGTTTCTCAGAAAGCTTCTTTCCAGTTTTTATCTAAGGACATTTCCTTTTTCTCCATAGCCCTCTATGGGCTTCTAAATATCACGTTCTAAATTGCACAAGAACAGTCTTAGCGAAAGGATTCTTGAGAGGAAAGCTGTAACTCTGTGAGATGAATTAAGAGAACACAAAGCAGTTTTTCAGAAAGCTTATTTTCAGTTTTTATCTTAGGTTATTTCCTTTTTCACTGTAGACCTCTGTAGGCTTCTAAATATCACTTCCCAAATTCGACAAGAACAGTCTTAGGGACAGGCTTCGTGAGGGGAAAGCTGTAACTTTGTGAGATGAATTAACAGAACACAACGCAGTGTCTCAGAAAGCTTCTTTCCCGTTTTAAACCGAAGATATTTCCTTTTCACCATAGCTCTCTATGGCCTTCGAAATGTCACGTTGCAAATTCCACAAGAACAGTCATAGCGAAAGGCTTCCTCAGGGGAAAGCTGTAACTCTGTGGGATGAATTCACCGATCAGAAAGCTGTTTCTCAGAAAGCTTCTTTCTCACTTTTATGGCGGATATTTCCCTTGGCCCTATAGTCTTCAAAGGGAACCGAATTATCCCTTCTCAGATTCCACAGAAATAAGGTTAGCAAACAGCTCTATGACATATAGCTCTCACTCAGTGAGTGGAAGTCACGTATCACAAAGCAGTTTCTCAGAAATGTTCTTTTCAGTTTTTATCTTAGGATATTTCCTTTTTCACCATAGCCCTCTATGGGCTTACAAATACCACTCTGCAAATTCCACAAGAACAGTCTTACCAAAAGGCTTCTTAAGGGGAAAGCTGTAACTCTGTGAGGTGAATTAACAGAACACAAAGCAGTTTCTCAGAAAGCTTCTTTTCAGCTTTTTTCTTAGGATATTTCCTTTTTCACCATAGCCCTATAAGGGCTTACAAATATCACTATGATTATTACACAAGAAGAGTCTTAGCAAAAGTCTTTTTGAGGGTAAAGCTGTAACTCTTTGAGATGAATTAACAGAACACAAAGCAGTTTCTTAGAAAGCTTCTTTCCATTTTTTAACTGAAGGTATTTCCCTTTTCACCACAGCCGTCTATGGGCTTCGAAATATCACTTTGCAAATTCAAAAAGAACAGTCCTAGCGAAAGGCTTCTTGAGTGGAATGCTGTAACTCTGTGAGATGAATTAACAGATCTCAGAGAAGTTTCTCAGAAAGCTTCTTTCTCACTTTTAGCAGCAGATATTTCCTTTGGCCCTATAGTCTTCAAAGGGATCCAAAATAACAGTTCTCCGATTCCATAGAAATAAGGCTATCAAACAGCTCTAGGAAATAGAGCTGTAACTCAGTGAGTGGAAGTCACATAATACTAAACCGTTTCTCAGAAAGCCTCTTTCAGTTTTTAACTGAAGCTATATCCTTTTTCACCGTAGCCCTCTATGGGCTTCAAAATATCCCTTTGAAAATACAGCAAGAACAGTCTTAGCGAAAGGCTTCTAGAGGGGAAAGCTGTAACTCTGTTAGGTGAATTAACAGAACACAAAGCAGTTTCTCAGGAATGTTCTTTACAGTTTTTATCTGAAGATATTTCCTTTTCTCCATAGCGCTCTTTGGGCTACCAAATATCACATTTCAAATTCCACAAGAACAGTCTTAGCGAAAGACTTCCTGCGGGGAAAGCTGTAAGTCTCTGAGATGAATTAAAAGAACACAAAGCAATTTCTCAGAAAGCTTCTTTCCAGTTTTTATCGGAGGATATTTCGTTTTCACCATAGCCGTCTATTGGCTTCCAAATATCATTTTTCAAATTGTGCAAGAATAATCTTAGCGAAAGGCTTCTTGAGGGGAAAGCTGTAACTCTGTGAAATGAATTCGCAAATCACAAAGAAGTTTCTCAGAAAGCTTCTTTCTAACTTTAACGACGGATATTTCCTTTGGCCCTTCAGTCTTCAAAGGGATCCGAAATAAGAGTTCTCAGATTCCACAGAAATAAGACTGCCAAACAGCTCTACGAAATACAGCTGTAACTCAGTGAGTGGAAGTCATATATCACAAAGCAGTTTCTCAGAAAGCTTCTTTTCAGTTTTTAACTGAAGATATATCCTTTTTCACAATAGGTCACTATGAGCTTCCAAATATCACTTTGCATATATCTCAAGAACTGTCTTAGCGAATGGCTTCTTGAAGGGAAACCTGTAAATTTGTGAGATGAATTAACAAAACACAAAGAAGTTTCTCAGAATGGTTCTTTTCAGTTTTTATCTTAGGATATTTACGTTTTCACCATCGACTTCTATGGGCTTACAAATATCACTTTGCAAATTCCACAAGAACAGTCTTAGCGAAAGGCTTCTAGAGGGGAAAGCTGAAACTCTGTGAGGTGAATTAAAAGAATACAAAGCAGTTTCTCAGAAAGTTTCTTTCCAGTTTTTAACTGAAGGTATTTCCTTTTTCACCATAGCCCTCGACGGGCTTTCAAATATCACTTTGCAAATTCCACAAGAACAGTCTTAGCGAACGGCTTCTTGAGGGGAAAGCTGAAACTCTGTCAGATAAATTAACAGAACACAAAACAGTTTGTTGGAAAGCTTCTTTCCATTTTTGATCCGAGGACATTTCCTTTTACACCATAGCCCTCTCACGGCTTCCAAATATCACTTTGCAAATTCCACGAGAACCGTCTTAGTGAAACACTTCTGGAGGGGAAAGCTGAAACTCTGTGAGATGAATTAACAGAAAACAAAGCAGTTTCTCAGAAAGCTTCTTTCCAGTTTTTAATTGAAGATATTTCCTTTTTCACCATATCCCTCCATGGGCTTCCAAATATCACATTGCAAATTCCACAAGAACAGTCTTAGCGAAATGCTTCTTGAGGGGTAAGCTGTAACTCTGTGAGATGAATTAACAGAACACAAAGCAGTTTCTCAGAAAACTTCTTTCCAGTTTTTATGTGAGGAAATTTCCTTTTTAAACATACCCCTCTATGGGCTTCCAAATATCACTTTGTAAACTCCACAAGAACAGTCTTAGCGAAAGGATTCTTGATAGGAAAGCTGTAACTCTGTGCATGAATTAACAGAACCCAAAGAAGTTTCTCAGAAAGCTTCTCTCCAGTTTTTAACTGAAGATATTTCCTTTTTCACCATAGCGCTCTATGGGCTTCCAAATATCTCTTTGGTAATTCCAGAAGAACAGTCTTAGTGAAGGGCTTCTTGAGGGTAGAGCTGTAATACTGTGAGATGAATTAACAAAACACAAAGCAGTTTCTCAGAAAGCTTCTTTCCAGTTTTTATGTGAGGAAATTTCCTTTTTAACCGTACCCCTCTATGGGCTTCCAAATATCACTTTGTAAACTCCACAAGAACAGTCTTAGCGAAAGGATTCGTGATAGGAAAGGTGTAACTCTGTGTATGAATTAACAGAACACAAAGCAGTTTCTCAGAAAGCTTCTCTCCAGTTTTTAACTGAAGATATTTCCATTTTCACCATAGCCCTCTATGAGCTTCCAAATATCATTTTGCAAATTTCACAACAACAGTCTTAATGAACGGCTTCTTGAGGGGAAAGCTATAACTCTGTGAGATGAATTAACGGTACGCAAAACAGTTTCTCAAAAAGCTTCTTTTCAGTTTTTATCTTAGGATATTTCCTTTTTCACCATAGCCCTCTATTGTTTTCCAAATATCACTTTGCAAATTCCACGAGAACAGTCTTAGCGAAAGGCCTCTTGAGGGGAAACTATAGCTCTGTGAGATCAATTCACAGAACTCAAAGAAGTTTCTCAGAAAGCTTCTTTCACACTTTTAGTGGCGGATATTTCCTTTGGACCTATAGTCTTCAAAGAGATCCGAAGTAACATTTCTCAGATTCCACAGAAATAAGCCTAGCCAACAGTTCTACGAAATACAGCTGTTTCTCAGTGACAGGAAATCACATATCACAAAGCAGTTCCTCGGAAAGCTTCTTTTCACTTTTTAACTGAAGCTATATCCTTTTTCACCATAGCGACGTATGGACTTCCAAAGACCACTTTGGAAATTCCACAAGAACAGTCTTGGTGAAAGGCTTCTTGAGGGGAAAGCTGTAACTCTGTGAGATGAACTAAGAGAACACAAAACCGTTTCTCAGAAAGCTTCTTTCCAGTTTTTAACTGAAGATATTTCCCTTTTCACCATAGCCCTCTATGGGCTTCCAAATATCAATTTGAAAATAACACAAGATCAGTCTTAGTGAATGGCTTTTTGTTCGGAAAGCTGTAACTCTCTGAGATGAATTAACAAAACACAAAGCAGTTTCTCAGAAAGCTTCTTTTCAGTTTTTATCTTACGATATTTCCTTTTTCACCATAGTTCTCTAAGCACTTCCAAATATCACTTCGCAAATTTCACAAGAACAGTCTTAGTAAACGACTTCTTGAGGGGAATGCTGTACCTCTGTGAGATGGATTAACAGAACACAAAGCAGTTTCTCAGAAACGTTCTTTCCACTTTTTAACTGAAGATATTTCCTTTTTCCCCATAGCACTCTATGGGCTTCCAAATATCACTTTGCAAAATCCACGAGAACAGTCTTAGTGAACGGTTTCTTGAGGGGAAAGCTGTAAGTCTGTGAGATGAATTCAGAGAACACAAAGCAGTTTCTCAGAAATTTTCTTTTCAGTTTTTATCTTAGGATATTTTCTTTTTAACCATAGATCTCTATGGTTTTCCATATACCTTTTTCCAAACTCCACAAAAACAGCTTTCGCGAAAGTTTTCTTGAGGGGAAAGCCGTAATTCTGTGAGATGAATTAACAGAACACAAAGCAATTTCTCAGAAAGCTACTTTCCAGTTTTTATCTGAAGATATTTCCTTTACACCATGGTCCTCTATGGGCTTCCAAATATCACTTTGCAAATTCCACAAGAACAGTCTTACTGAACGACTTCTTGAGGGGAAAGCTGTAATTCTATAAGATGAATTAACAGAACACAAAGTCGTTTCTCAGAAAGCTTCTTTTCAGTTCTTCTCTTAGGAAATTTCTTTTTCACCACAGCCCTCTATGGGCTTCCAAATGTCACTTTGCAAATTCCACAAGAACAGTCTTAGCGGAATGCTTCTTGAGGGGAAAGGTGTAACACTGTCGGATGAATTAACAGAACACAAAGCAGTTTCTCAGAAAACTTCTTTCCAGTTTATAACTGAAGATATTTCCTTTTTCACCATAGCCCCCTATGTGTTTCCAAATATCACTTTGAAAATTCCACAAGAACGGTCTTAATGAACGGTTTCTGGAGGGCAAAGCTGTAACTGTGTGAGATGAATTAACGGAACACAAAGTAGTTTCTCAAGAAGCTTCTTTCTAGTTTTCATCTGAGGACATTTCCTTTTTCACCATAGCCCTCTATGGGCTTCCAAATTTCACTTTGCAAATTCCACAAGAACAGTCTTAACGAAAGACTTCTTGAGGGGAAAGCTGTAACTCTGTGAGATGAATTAACAGAAAACAAAGCAGTTTCTCGGAAAGCTTCTATACAGTTTCTAACTGAAGATATTCCTTTTTTCACCATAACCGTATATGGGCTTCCAAATATTACCTTGCGAATTACACAAGAACAGTCATAGAGAAAGGCTTCTCGAGGGGAAAGCTGTAACTCTGTGAGATGAATTAACAGAACACAAAGCAGTTTCTCAGAAAGCTTCTTTCCAGTTTTTATCTAAGGACATTTCCTTTTTCTCCATAGCCCTCTATGGGCTTCTAAATATCACATTCTAAATTGCACAAGAACAGTCTTAGCGAAAGGATTCTTGAGAGGAAAGCTGTAACTCTGTGAGATGAATTAAGAGAACACAAAGCAGTTTTTCAGAAAGCTTATTTTCAGTTTTTATCTTAGGTTATTTCCTTTTTCACTGTAGACCTCTGTAGGCTTCTAAATATCACTTCCCAAATTCGACAAGAACAGTCTTAGGGAAAGGCTTCGTGAGGGGAAAGCTGTAACTTTGTGAGATGAATTAACAGAACACAACGCAGTGTCTCAGAAAGCTTCTTTCCCGTTTTAAACCGAAGATATTTCCTTTTCACCATAGCTCTCTATGGCCTTTGAAATGTCACGTTGCAAATTCCACAAGAACAGTCATAGCGAAAGGCTTCCTCAGGGGAAAGCTGTAACTCTGTGGGATGAATTCACAGATCAGAAAGCTGTTTCTCTGAAAGCTTCATTCTCACGTTTATGGCGGATATTTCCTTTGGCCCTATAGTCTTCAACGGGAACCGAATTATCCCTTCTCAGATTCCACAGAAATAAGGTTAGCAAACAGCTCTATGACATATAGCTCTCACTCAGTGAGTGGAAGTCACGTATCACAAAGCAGTTTCTCAGAAATGTTCTTTTCAGTTTTTATCTTAGGATATTTCCTTTTTCACCATAGCCCTCTATGGGCTTACAAATACCACTCTGCAAATTCCACAAGAACAGTCTTAACAAAAGGCTTCTTAAGGGGAAAGCTGTAACTCTGTGAGGTGAATTAACAGAACACAAAGCAGTTTCTCAGAAAGCTTCTTTTCAGCTTTTTTCTTAGGATATTTCCTTTTTCACCATAGCCCTATAAGGGCTTACAAATATCACTATGAGTATTACACAAGAAGAGTCTCAGCAAAAGTCTTTTTGAGGGTAAAGCTGTAACTCTTTGAGATGAATTAACAGAACACAAAGCAGTTTCTTAGAAAGCTTCTTTCCATTTTTTAACTGAAGGTATTTCCCTTTTCACCACAGCCGTCTATGGGCTTCGAAATATCACTTTGCAAATTCAAAAAGAACAGTCCTAGCGAAAGGCTTCTTGAGTGGAATGCTGTAACTCTGTGAGATGAATTAACAGATCTCAGAGAAGTTTCTCAGAAAGCTTCTTTCTCACTTTTAGCAGCAGATATTTCCTTTGGCCCTATAGTCTTCAAAGGGATCCAAAATAACAGTTCTCCGATTCCATAGAAATAAGGCTATCAAACAGCTCTAGGAAATAGAGCTGTAACTCAGTGAGTGGAAGTCACATAATACTAAACCGTTTCTCAGAAAGCCTCTTTCAGTTTTTAACTGAAGCTATATCCTTTTTCACCGTAGCCCTCTATGGGCTTCAAAATATCCCTTTGAAAATACAGCAAGAACAGTCTTAGCGAAAGGCTTCTAGAGGGGAAAGCTGTAACTCTGTTAGGTGAATTAACAGAACACAAAGCAGTTTCTCAGGAATGTTCTTTACAGTTTTTATCTGAAGATATTTCCTTTTCTCCATAGCGCTCTTTGGGCTACCAAATATCACATTTCAAATTCCACAAGAACAGTCTTAGCGAAAGACTTCCTGAGGGGAAAGCTGTAAGTCTGTGAGATGAATTAAAAGAACACAAAGCAATTTCTCAGAAAGCTTCTTTCCAGTTTTTATCGGAGGATATTTCGTTTTCACCGTAGCCGTCTATTGGCTTCCAAATATCATTTTTCAAATTGTGCAAGAATAATCTTAGCGAAAGGCTTCTTGAGGGGAAAGCTGTAACTCTGTGAAATGAATTCGCAAATCACAAAGAAGTTTCTCAGAAAGCTTCTTTCTAACTTTAACGACGGATATTTCCTTTGGCCCTTCAGTCTTCAAAGGGATCCGAAATAAGAGTTCTCAGATTCCACAGAAATAAGACTGCCAAACAGCTCTACGAAATACAGCTGTAACTCAGTGAGTGGAAGTCATATATCACAAAGCAGTTTCTCAGAAAGCTTTTTTCAGTTTTTAACTGAAGATATATCCTTTTTCACTATAGGTCACTATGAGCTTCCAAATATCACTTTGCATATTCCACAAGAACTGTCTTAGCGAAAGGCTTCTTGAAGGGAAACCTGTAACTCTGTGAGATGAATTAACAAAACACAAAGCAGTTTCTCAGAATGGTTCTTTTCAGTTTTTATCTTAGGATATTTACGTTTTCACCATCGACTTCTATGGGCTTACAAATATCACTTTGCAAATTCCACAAGAACAGTCTTAGCGAAAGGCTTCTAGAGGGGAAAGCTGAAACTCTGTGAGGTGAATTAACAGAATACAAAGCAGTTTCTCAGAAAGTTTCTTTCCAGTTTTTAACTGAAGGTATTTCCTTTTTCACCATAGCCCTCGACGGGCTTTCAAATATCACTTTGCAAATTCCACAAGAACAGTCTTAGCGAACGGCTTCTTGAGGGGAAAGCTGAAACTCTGTCAGATAAATTAACAGAACACAAAACAGTTTGTTGGAAAGCTTCTTTCCATTTTTGATCCGAGGACATTTCCTTTTACACCATAGCCCTCTCACGGCTTCCAAATATCACTTTGCAAATTCCACGAGAACCGTCTTAGTGAAAGACTTCTGGAGGGGAAAGCTGAAACTGTGTGAGATGAATTAACAGAAAACAAAGCAGTTTCTCAGAAAGCTTCTTTCCAGTTTTTAATTGAAGATATTTCCTTTTTCACCATATCCCTCCATGGGCTTCCAAATATCACATTGCAAATTCCACAAGAACAGTCTTAGCGAAATGCTTCTTGAGGGGTAAGCTGTAACTCTGTGAGATGAATTAACAGAACACAAAGCAGTTTCTCAGAAAACTCCTTTCCAGTTTTTATGTGAGGAAATTTCCTTTTTAAACGTACCCCACTATGGGCTTCCAAATATCACTTTGTAAACTCCACAAGAACAGTCTTAGCGAAAGAATTTTTGATAGGAAAGATGTAACACTGTGCATGAATTAACAGAACACAAAGCAGTTTCTCAGAAAGCTTCTTTCCAGTTTTTATCTAAGGACATTTCCTTTTTCTCCATAGCCCTCTATGGGCTTCTAAATATCACGTTCTAAATTGCACAAGAACAGTCTTAGCGAAAGGATTCTTGAGAGGAAAGCTGTAACTCTCTGAGATTAATTAAGAGAACACAAAGCAGTTTTTCAGAAAGCTTATTTTCAGTTTTTATCTTAGGTTATTTCCTTTTTCACTGTAGACCTCTGTAGGCTTCTAAATATCACTTCCCAAATTCGACAAGAACAGTCTTAGGGAAAGGCTTCGTGAGGGGAAAGCTGTAACTTTGTGAGATGAATTAACAGAACACAACGCAGTGTCTCAGAAAGCTTCTTTCCCGTTTTAAACCGAAGATATTTCCTTTTCACCATAGCTCTCTATGGCCTTCGAAATGTCACATTGCAAATTCCACAAGAACAGTCATAGCGAAAGGCTTCCTCAGGGGAAAGCTGTAAATCTGTGGGATGAATTCACAGATCAGAAACCTGTTTCTCAGAAAGCTTCTTTCTCACGTTTATGGCGGATATTTCCCTTGGCCCTATAGTCTTCAAAGGGAACCGAATTATCCCTTCTCAGATTCCACAGAAATAAGGTTAGCAAACAGCTCTATGACATATAGCTCTCACTCAGTGAGTGGAAGTCACGTATCACAAAGCAGTTTCTCAGAAATGTTCTTTTCAGTTTTTATCTTAGGATATTTCCTTTTTCACCATAGCCCTCTATGGGCTTACAAATACCACTCTGCAAATTCCACAAGAACAGTCTTACCAAAAGGCTTCTTAAGGGGAAAGCTGTAACTCTGTGAGGTGAATTAACAGAACACAAAGCAGTTTCTCAGAAAGCTTCTTTTCAGCTTTTTTCTTAGGATATTTCCTTTTTCACCATAGCCCTATAAGGGCTTACAAATATCACTATGAGTATACACAAGAAGAGTCTTAGCAAAAGTCTTTTTGAGGGTAAAGCTGTAACTCTTTGAGATGAATTAACAGAACACAAAGCAGTTTCTTAGAAAGCTTCTTTCCATTTTTTAACTGAAGGTATTTCCCTTTTCACCACAGCCGTCTATGGGCTTCGAAATATCACTTTGCAAATTCAAAAAGAACAGTCCTAGCGAAAGGCTTCTTGAGTGGAATGCTGTAACTCTGTGAGATGAATTAACAGATCTCAGAGAAGTTTCTCAGAAAGCTTCTTTCTCACTTTTAGCGGCAGATATTTCCTTTGGCCCTATAGTCTTCAAAGGGATCCAAAATAACAGTTCTCCGATTCCATAGAAATAAGGCTATCAAACAGCTCTAGGAAATAGAGCTGTAACTCAGTGAGTGGAAGTCACATAATACTAAACCGTTTCTCAGAAAGCCTCTTTCAGTTTTTAACTGAAGCTATATCCTTTTTCACCGTAGCCCTCTATGGGCTTCAAAATATCACTTTGAAAATACAGCAAGAACAGTCTTAGCGAAAGGCTTCTAGAGGGGAAAGCTGTAACTCTGTTAGGTGAATTAACAGAACACAAAGAAATTTCTCAGAATGGTTCTTTTCAGTTTTTATCTTAGGATATTTACGTTTTCCCCATCGACTTCTATGGGCTTACAAATATCACTTTGCAAATTCCACAAGAACAGTCTTAGCGAAAGGCTTCTAGAGGGGAAAGCTGAAACTCTGTGAGGTGAATTAACAGAATATAAAGCAGTTTCTCAGAAAGTTTGTTTCCAGTTTTTAACTGAAGGTATTTCCTTTTTCACCCTAGCCCTCGACGGGCTTTCAAATATCACTTTGCAAATTCCACAAGAACAGTCTTAGCGAACGGCTTCTTGAGGGGAAAGCTGAAACTCTGTCAGATAAACTAACAGAACACAAAACAGTTTGTTGGAAAGCTTCTTTCCATTTTTGATCCGAGGACATTTCCTTTTACACCATAGCCCTCTCACGGCTTCCAAATACCACTTTGCAAATTCCACGAGAACCGTCTTAGTGAAAGACTTCTGGAGGGGAAAGCTGAAACTCTGTGAGATGAATTAACAGAAAACAAAGCAGTTTCTCAGAAAGCTTCTTTCCAGTTTTTAATTGAAGATATTTCCTTTTTCACCATATCCCTCCATTGGCTTCCAAATATCACATTGCAAATTCCACAAGAACAGTCTTAGCGAAATGCTTCTTGAGGGGTAAGCTGTAAGTCTGTGAGATGAATTAACAGAACACAAAGCAGTTTCTCAGAAAACTTCTTTCCAGTTTTTATGTGAGGAAATTTCCTTTTTAAACGTACCCCTCTATGGGCTTCCAAATATCACTTTGTAAACTCCACAAGAACAGTCTTAGGGAAAGAATTTTTATAGGAAAGATGTAACTCTGTGCATGAATTAACAGAACACAAAGAAGTTTCTCAGAAAGCTTCTTTCCAGTTTTTATCTAAGGACATTTCCTTTTTCTCCATAGCCCTCTATGGGCTTCCAAATATCACGTTCTAAATTGCACAAGAACAGTCTTAGCGAAAGGATTCTTGAGAGGAAAGCTGTAACTCTGTGAGATGAATTAAGAGAACACAAAGCAGTTTTTCAGAAAGCTTATTTTCAGATTTATCTTAGGTTATTTCCTTTTTCACTGTAGACCTCTGAAGGCTTCTAAATATCACTTCCCAAATTCGACAAGAACAGTCTTAGGGAAAGGCTTCGTGAGGGGAAATCTGTAACTTTGTGAGATGAATTAACAGAACACAACGCAGTGTCTCAGAAAGCTTCTTTCCCGTTTTAAACCGAAGATATTTCCTTTTCACCATAGCTCTCTATGGCCTTCGAAATGTCACGTTGCAAATTCCACAAGAACAGTCACAGCGAAAGGCTTCCTCAGGGGAAAGCTGTAACTCTGTGGGATGAATTCACAGATCAGAAAGCTGTTTCTCAGAAAGATTCTTTCTCACGTTTATGGCGGATATTTCCTTTGGCCCTATAGTCTTCAACGGGAACCGAATTATCCCTTCTCAGATTCCACAGAAATAAGGTTAGCAAACAGCTCTATGACATATAGCTCTCACTCAGTGAGTGGAAGTCACGTATCACAAAGCAGTTTCTCAGAAATGTTCTTTTCAGTTTTTATCTTAGGATATTTCCTTTTTCACCATAGCCCTCTATGGGCTTACAAATACCACTCTGCAAATTCCACAAGAACAGTCTTACCAAAAGGCTTCCTAAGGGGAAAGCTGTAACTCTGTGAGGTGAATTAACAGAACACAAAGCAGTTTCTCAGAAAGCTTCTTTTCAGCTTTTTTCTTAGGATATTTCCTTTTTCACCATAGCCCTATAAGGGCTTACAAATATCACTATGAGTATTACACAAGAAGAGTCTTAGCAAATGTTTTTTTGAGGGTAAAGCTGTAACTCTTTGAGATGAATTAACAGAACACAAAGCAGTTTCTTAGAAAGCATCTTTCCATTTCTTAACTGAAGGTATTTCCCTTTTCACCACAGCCGTCTATGGGCTTCGAAATATCACTTTGCAAATTCAAAAAGAACAGTCCTAGCGAAAGGCTTCTTGAGTGGAATGCTGTAACTCTGTGAGATGAATTAACAGATCTCAGAGAAGTTTCTCAGAAAGCTTCTTTCTCACTTTTAGCGGCAGATATTTCCTTTGGCCCTATAATCTTCAAAGGGATCCAAAATAACAGTTCTCTGATTCCATAGAAATAAGGCTATCAAACAGCTCTAGGAAATAGAGCTGTAACTCAGTGAGTGGAAGTCACATAATACTAAACCGTTTCTCAGAAAGCCTCTTTCAGTTTTTAACTGAAGCTATATCCTTTTTCACCGTAGCCCTCTATGGGCTTCAAAATATCCCTTTGAAAATACAGCAAGAACAGTCTTAGCGAAAGGCTTCTAGAGGGGAAAGCTGTAACTCTGTTAGGTGAATTAACAGAACACAAAGCAGTTTCTCAGGAATGTTCTTTACAGTTTTTATCTGAAGATATTTCCTTTTCTCCATAGCGCTCTTTGGGCTACCAAATATCACATTTCAAATTCCACAAGAACAGTCTTAGCGAAAGACTTCCTGAGGGGAAAGCTGTAAGTCTGTGAGATGAATTAAAAGAACACAAAGCAATTTCTCAGAAAGCTTCTTTCCAGTTTTTATTGGAGGATATTTCGTTTTCACCATAGCCATCTATTGGCTTCCAAATATCATTTTTCAAATTGTGCAAGAATAATCTTAGCGAAAGGCTTCTTGAGGGGAAAGCTGTAACTCTGTGAAATGAATTCGCAAATCACAAAGAAGTTTCTCAGAAAGCTTCTTTCTAACTTTAACGACGGATATTTCCTTTGGCCCTTCAGTCTTCAAAGGGATCCGAAATAAGAGTTCTCAGATTCCACAGAAATAAGACTGCCAAACAGCTCTACGAAATACAGCTGTAACTCAGTGAGTGGAAGTCATATATCACAAAGCAGTTTCTCAGAAAGCTTCTTTTCAGTTTTTAACTGAAGATATATCCTTTTTCACTATAGGTCACTATGAGCTTCCAAATATCACTTTGCATATTCCACAAGAACTGTCTTAGCGAAAGGCTTCTTGAAGGGAAACCTGTAACTCTGTGAGATGAATTAACAAAACACAAAGCAGTTTCTCAGAATGGTTCTTTTCAGTTTTTATCTTAGGATATTTACGTTTTCACCATCGACTTCTATGGGCTTACAAATATCACTTTGCAAATTCCACAAGAACAGTCTTAGCGAAAGGCTTCTAGAGGGGAAAGCTGAAACTCTGTGAGGTGAATTAACAGAATACAAAGCAGTTTCTCAGAAAGTTTCTTTCCAGTTTTTAACTGAAGGTATTTCCTTTTTCACCATAGCCCTCGACGGGCTTTCAAATATCACTTTGCAAATTCCACAAGAACAGTCTTAGAGAACGGCTTCTTGAGGGGAAAGCTGAAACTCTGTCAGATAAATTAACAGAACACAAAACAGTTTGTTGGAAAGCTTCTTTCCATTTTTGATCTGAGGACATTTCCTTTTACACCATAGCCCTCTCACGGCTTCCAAATATCACTTTGCAAATTCCACGAGAACCGTCTTAGTGAAAGACTTCTGGAGGGGAAAGCTGAAACTCTGTGAGATGAATTAACAGAAAACAAAGCAGTTTCTCAGAAAGCTTCTTTCCAGTTTTTAATTGAAGATATTTCCTTTTTCACCATATCCCTCCATGGGCTTCCAAATATCACATTGCAAATTCCACAAGAACAGTCTTAGCGAAATGCTTCTTGAGGGGAAAGCTGTAACTCTGTGAGATGAATTAACAGAAAACAAAGCAGTTTCTCAGAAAGCTTCTATACAGTTTCTAACTGAAGATATTCCTTTTTTCACCATAACCCTATATGGGCTTCCAAATATTACTTTGCGAATGACACAAGAACAGTCATAGAGAAAGGCTTCTCGAGGGGAAAGCTGTAACTCTGTGAGATGAATTAACAGAACACAAAGCAGTTTCTCAGAAAGCTTCTTTCCAGTTTTTATCTAAGGACATTTCCTTTTTCTCCATAGCCCTCTATGGGCTTCTAAATATCACGTTCTAAATTGCACAAGAACAGTCTTAGCGAAAGGATTCTTGAGAGGAAAGCTGTAACTCTGTGAGATGAATTAAGAGAACACAAAGCAGTTTTTCAGAAAGCTTCTTTTCAGTTTTTATCTTAGGTTATTTCCTTTTTCACTGTAGACCTCTGTAGGCTTCTAAATATCACTTCCCAAATTCCACAAGAACAGTCTTAGCGGAATGCTTCTTGAGGGGAAAGGTGTAACACTGTCAGATGAATTAACAGAACACAAAGCAGTTTCTCAGAAAACTTCTTTCCAGTTTATAACTGAAGATATTTCCTTTTTCACCATATCCCTCCATGGGCTTCCAAATATCACATTGCAAATTCCACAAGAACAGTCTTAGCGAAATGCTTCTTGAGGGGTAAGCTGTAACTCTGTGAGATGAATTAACAGAACACAAAGCAGTTTCTCAGAAAACTTCTTTCCAGTTTTTATGTGAGGAAATTTCCTTTTTAAACGTACCCCTCTATGGGCTTCCAAATATCACTTTGTAAACTCCACAAGAACAGACTTAGCGAAAGGATTCTTGAAAGGAAAGCTGTAACTCTGTGCATGAATTAACAGAACACAAAGCAGTTTCTCAGAAAGCTTCTTTCCAGTTTTTATCTAAGGACATTTCCTTTTTCTCCATAGCCCTCTATGGGCTTCTAAATATCACGTTCTAAATTGCACAAGAACAGTCTTAGCGAAAGGATTCTTGAGAGGAAAGCTGTAACTCTGTGAGATGAATTAAGAGAACACAAAGCAGTTTTTCAGAAAGCTTATTTTCATTTTTTATCTTAGGTTATTTCCTTTTTCACTGTAGACCTCTGTAGGCTTCTAAATATCACTTCCCAAATTGGACAAGAACAGTCTTAGGGAAAGGCTTCGTGAGGGGAAAGCTGTAACTTTGTGAGATGAATTAACAGAACACAACGCAGTGTCTCAGAAAGCTTCTTTCCCGTTTTAAACCGAAGATATTTCCTTTTCACCATAGCTCTCTATGGCCTTCGAAATGTCACGTTGCAAATTCCACAAGAACAGTCATAGCGAAAGGCTTCCTCAGGGGAAAGCTGTAACTCTGTGGGATGAATTCACAGATCAGAAAGCTGTTTCTCAGAAAGCTTCTTTCTCACGTTTATGGCGGATATTTCCTTTGGCCCTATAGTCTTCAACGGGAACCGAATTATCCCTTCTCAGATTCCACAGAAATAAGGTTAGCAAACAGCTCTATGACATATAGCTCTCACTCAGTGAGTGGAAGTCACGTATCACAAAGCAGTTTCTCAGAAATGTTCTTTTCAGTTTTTATCTTAGGATATTTCCTTTTTCACCATAGCCCTCTATGGGCTTACAAATACCACTCTGCAAATTCCACAAGAACAGTCTTACCAAAAGGCTTCTTAAGGGGAAAGCTGTAACTCTGTGAGGTGAATTAACAGAACACAAAGCAGTTTCTCAGAAAGCTTCTTTTCAGCTTTTTTCTTAGGATATTTCCTTTTTCACCATAGCCCTATAAGGGCTTACAAATATCACTATGAGTATTACACAAGAAGAGTCTTAGCAAAAGTCTTTTTGAGGGTAAAGCTGTAACTCTTTGAGATGAATTAACAGAACACAAAGCCGTTTCTTAGAAAGCTTCTTTCCATTTTTTAACTGAAGGTATTTCCCTTTTCACCACAGCCGTCTATGGGCTTCGAAATATCACTTTGCAAATTCAAAAAGAACAGTCCTAGCGAAAGGCTTCTTGAGTGGAATGCTGTAACTCTGTGAGATGAATTAACAGATCTCAGAGAAGTTTCTCAGAAAGCTTCTTTCTCACTTTTAGCGGCAGATATTTCCTTTGGCCCTATAGTCTTCAAAGGGATCCAAAATAACAGTTCTCCGATTCCATAGAAATAAGGCTATCAAACAGCTCTAGGAAATAGAGCTGTAACTCAGTGAGTGGAAGTCACATAATACTAAACCGTTTCTCAGAAAGCCTCTTTCAGTTTTTAACTGAAGCTATATCCTTTTTCACCGTAGCCCTCTATGGTCTTCAAAATATCCCTTTGAAAATACAGCAAGAAGAGTCTTAGCGAAAGGCTTCTAGAGGGGAAAGCTGTAACTCTGTTAGGTGAATTAACAGAACACAAAGCAGTTTCTCAGGAATGTTCTTTACAGTTTTTATCTGAAGATATTTCCTTTTCTCCATAGCGCTCTTTGGGCTACCAAATATCACATTTCAAATTCCACAAGAACAGTCTTAGCGAAAGACTTCCTGAGGGGAAAGCTGTAAGTCTGTGAGATGAATTAAAAGAACACAAAGCAATTTCTCAGAAAGCTTCTTTCCAGTTTTTATCGGAGGATATTTCGTTTTCACCATAGCCGTCTATTGGCTTCCAAATATCATTTTTCAAATTGTGCAAGAATAATCTTAGCGAAAGGCTTCTTGAGGGGAAAGCTGTAACTCTGTGAAATGAATTCGCAAATCACAAAGAAGTTTCTCAGAAAGCTTCTTTCTAACTTTAACGACGGATATTTCCTTTGGCCCTTCAGTCTTCAAAGGGATCCGAAATAACAGTTCTCAGATTCCACAGAAATAAGACTGCCAAACAGCTCTACGAAATACAGCTGTAACTCAGTGAGTGGAAGTCATATATCACAAAGCAGTTTCTCAGAAAGCTTCTTTTCAGTTTTTAACTGAAGATATATCCTTTTTCACTATAGGTCACTATGAGCTTCCAAATATCACTTTGCATATTCCACAAGAACTGTCTTAGCGAAAGGCTTCTTGAAGGGAAACCTGTAACTCTGTGAGATGAATTAACAAAACACAAAGCAGTTTCTCAGAATGGTTCTTTTCAGTTTTTATCTTAGGATATTTACGTTTTCACCATCGACTTCTATGGGCTTACAAATATCACTTTGCAAATTCCACAAGAACAGTCTTAGCGAAAGGCTTCTAGAGGGGAAAGCTGAAACTCTGTGAGGTGAATTAACAGAATACAAAGCAGTTTCTCAGAAAGTTTCTTTCCAGTTTTTAACTGAAGGTATTTCCTTTTTCACCATAGCCCTCGACGGGCTTTCAAATATCACTTTGCAAATTCCACAAGAACAGTCTTAGCGAACGGCTTCTTGAGGGGAAAGCTGAAACTCTGTCAGATAAATTAACAGAACACAAAACAGTTTGTTGGAAAGCTTCTTTCCATTTTTGATCCGAGGACATTTCCTTTTACACCATAGCCCTCTCACGGCTTCCAAATATCACTTTGCAAATTCCACGAGAACCGTCTTAGCGAAAGACTTCTGGAGGGGAAAGCTGAAACTCTGTGAGATGAATTAACAGAAAACAAAGCAGTTTCTCAGAAAGCTTCTTTCCAGTTTTTAATTGAAGATATTTCCTTTTTCACCATATCCCTCCATGGGCTTCCAAATATCACATTGCAAATTCCACAAGAACAGTCTTAGCGAAATGCTTCTTGAGGGGTAAGCTGTAAGTCTGTGAGATGAATTAACAGAACACAAAGCAGTTTCTCAGAAAACTTCTTTCCAGTTTTTATGTGAGGAAATTTCCTTTTTAAACGTACCCCTCTATGGGCTTCCAAATATCACTTTGTAAACTCCACAAAAACAGTCTTAGCGAAAGGATTCTTGATAATAAAGCTGTAACTCTGTGCATGAATTAACAGAACACAAAGCAGTTTCTCAGAAAGCTTCTTTCCAGTTTTTATCTAAGGACATTTCCTTTTTCTCCATAGCCCTCTATGGGCTTCTAAATATCACGTTCTAAATTGCACAAGAACAGTCTTAGCGAAAGGATTCTTGAGAGGAAAGCTGTAACTCTGTGAGATGAATTAAGAGAACACAAAGCAGTTTTTCAGAAAGCTTATTTTCAGTTTTTATCTTAGGTTATTTCCTTTTTCACTGTAGACCTCTGTAGGCTTCTAAATATCACTTCCCAAATTGGACAAGAACAGTCTTAGGGAAAGGCTTCGTGAGGGGAAAGCTGTAACTTTGTGAGATGAATTAACAGAACACAACGCAGTGTCTCAGAAAGCTTCTTTCCCGTTTTAAACCGAAGATATTTCCTTTCCACCATAGCTCTCTATGGCCTTCGAAATGTCACGTTGCAAATTCCACAAGAACAGTCATAGCGAAAGGCTTCCTCAGGGGAAAGCTGTAACTCTGTGGGATGAATTCACAGATCAGAAAGCTGTTTCTCAGAAAGCTTCTTTCTCACGTTTATGGCGGATATTTCCTTTGGCCCTATAGTCTTCAACGGGAACCGAATTATCCCTTCTCAGATTCCACAGAAATAAGGTTAGCAAACAGCTCTATGACATATAGCTCTCACTCAGTGAGTGGAAGTCACGTATCACAAAGCAGTTTCTCAGAAATGTTCTTTTCAGTTTTTATCTTAGGATATTTCCTTTTTCACCATAGCCCTCTATGGGCTTACAAATACCACTCTGCAAATTCCACAAGAACAGTCTTACCAAAAGGCTTCTTAAGGGGAAAGCTGTAACTCTGTGAGGTGAATTAACAGAACACAAAGCAGTTTCTCAGAAAGCTTCTTTTCAGCTTTTTTCTTAGGATATTTCCTTTTTCACCATAGCCCTATAAGGGCTTACAAATATCACTATGAGTATTACACAAGAAGAGTCTTAGCAAAAGTCTTTTTGAGGGTAAAGCTGTAACTCTTTGAGATGAATTAACAGAACACAAAGCCGTTTCTTAGAAAGCTTCTTTCCATTTTTTAACTGAAGGTATTTCCCTTTTCACCACAGCCGTCTATGGGCTTCGAAATATCACTTTGCAAATTCAAAAAGAACAGTCCTAGCGAAAGGCTTCTTGAGTGGAATGCTGTAACTCTGTGAGATGAATTAACAGATCTCAGAGAAGTTTCTCAGAAAGCTTCTTTCTCACTTTTAGCGGCAGATATTTCCTTTGGCCCTATAGTCTTCAAAGGGATCCAAAATAACAGTTCTCCGATTCCATAGAAATAAGGCTATCAAACAGCTCTAGGAAATAGAGCTGTAACTCAGTGAGTGGAAGTCACATAATACTAAACCGTTTCTCAGAAAGCCTCTTTCAGTTTTTAACTGAAGCTATATCCTTTTTCACCGTAGCCCTCTATGGGCTTCAAAATATCCCTTTGAAAATACAGCAAGAACAGTCTTAGCGAAAGGCTTCTAGAGGGGAAAGCTGTAACTCTGTTAGGTGAATTAACAGAACACAAAGCAGTTTCTCAGGAATGTTCTTTACAGTTTTTATCTGAAGATATTTCCTTTTCTCCATAGCGCTCTTTGGGCTACCAAATATCACATTTCAAATTCCACAAGAACAGTCTTAGCGAAAGACTTCCTGAGGGGAAAGCTGTAAGTCTGTGAGATGAATTAAAAGAACACAAAGCAATTTCTCAGAAAGCTTCTTTCCAGTTTTTATCGGAGGATATTTCGTTTTCACCATAGCCGTCTATTGGCTTCCAAATATCATTTTTCAAATTGTGCAAGAATAATCTTAGCGAAAGGCTTCTTGAGGGGAAAGCTGTAACTCTGTGAAATGAATTCGCAAATCACAAAGAAGTTTCTCAGAAAGCTTCTTTCTAACTTTAACGACGGATATTTCCTTTGGCCCTTCAGTCTTCAAAGGGATCCGAAATAACAGTTCTCAGATTCCACAGAAATAAGACTGCCAAACAGCTCTACGAAATACAGCTGTAACTCAGTGAGTGGAAGTCATATATCACAAAGCAGTTTCTCAGAAAGCTTCTTTTCAGTTTTTAACTGAAGATATATCCTTTTTCACTATAGGTCACTATGAGCTTCCAAATATCACTTTGCATATTCCACAAGAACTGTCTTAGCGAAAGGCTTCTTGAAGGGAAACCTGTAACTCTGTGAGATGAATTAACAAAACACAAAGCAGTTTCTCAGAATGGTTCTTTTCAGTTTTTATCTTAGGATATTTACGTTTTCACCATCGACTTCTATGGGCTTACAAATATCACTTTGCAAATTCCACAAGAACAGTCTTAGCGAAAGGCTTCTAGAGGGGAAAGCTGAAACTCTGTGAGGTGAATTAACAGAATACAAAGCAGTTTCTCAGAAAGTTTCTTTCCAGTTTTTAACTGAAGGTATTTCCTTTTTCACCATAGCCCTCGATGGGCTTTCAAATATCACTTTGCAAATTCCACAAGAACAGTCTTAGCGAACGGCTTCTTGAGGGGAAAGCTGAAACTCTGTCAGATAAATTAACAGAACACAAAACAGTTTGTTGGAAAGCTTCTTTCCATTTTTGATCCGAGGACATTTCCTTTTACACCATAGCCCTCTCACGGCTTCCAAATATCACTTTGCAAATTCCACGAGAACCGTCTTAGCGAAAGACTTCTGGAGGGGAAAGCTGAAACTCTGTGAGATGAATTAACAGAAAACAAAGCAGTTTCTCAGAAAGCTTCTTTCCAGTTTTTAATTGAAGATATTTCCTTTTTCACCATATCCCTCCATGGGCTTCCAAATATCACATTGCAAATTCCACAAGAACAGTCTTAGCGAAATGCTTCTTGAGGGGTAAGCTGTAACTCTGTGAGATGAATTAACAGAACACAAAGCAGTTTCTCAGAAAACTTCTTTCCAGTTTTTATGTGAGGAAATTTCCTTTTTAAACGTACCCCTCTATGGGCTTCCAAATATCACTTTGTAAACTCCACAAGAACAGACTTAGCGAAAGGATTCTTGAAAGGAAAGCTGTAACTCTGTGCATGAATTAACAGAACACAAAGCAGTTTCTCAGAAAGCTTCTTTCCAGTTTTTATCTAAGGACATTTCCTTTTTCTCCATAGCCCTCTATGGGCTTCTAAATATCACGTTCTAAATTGCACAAGAACAGTCTTAGCGAAAGGATTCTTGAGAGGAAAGCTGTAACTCTGTGAGATGAATTAAGAGAACACAAAGCAGTTTTTCAGAAAGCTTATTTTCAGTTTTTATCTTAGGTTATTTCCTTTTTCACTGAAGACCTCTGTAGGCTTCTAAATATCACTTCCCAAATTGGACAAGAACAGTCTTAGGGAAAGGCTTCGTGAGGGGAAAGCTGTAACTTTGTGAGATGAATTAACAGAACACAACGCAGTGTCTCAGAAAGCTTCTTTCCCGTTTTAAACCGAAGATATTTCCTTTCCACCATAGCTCTCTATGGCCTTCGAAATGTCACGTTGCAAATTCCACAAGAACAGTCATAGCGAAAGGCTTCCTCAGGGGAAAGCTGTAACTCTGTGGGATGAATTCACAGATCAGAAAGCTGTTTCTCAGAAAGCTTCTTTCTCACGTTTATGGCGGATATTTCCTTTGGCCCTATAGTCTTCAACGGGAACCGAATTATCCCTTCTCAGATTCCACAGAAATAAGGTTAGCAAACAGCTCTATGACATATAGCTCTCACTCAGTGAGTGGAAGTCACGTATCACAAAGCAGTTTCTCAGAAATGTTCTTTTCAGTTTTTATCTTAGGATATTTCCTTTTTCACCATAGCCCTCTATGGGCTTACAAATACCACTCTGCAAATTCCACAAGAACAGTCTTACCAAAAGGCTTCTTAAGGGGAAAGCTGTAACTCTGTGAGGTGAATTAACAGAACACAAAGCAGTTTCTCAGAAAGCTTCTTTTCAGCTTTTTTCTTAGGATATTTCCTTTTTCACCATAGCCCTATAAGGGCTTACAAATATCACTATGAGTATTACACAAGAAGAGTCTTAGCAAAAGTCTTTTTGAGGGTAAAGCTGTAACTCTTTGAGATGAATTAACAGAACACAAAGCAGTTTCTTAGAAAGCTTCTTTCCATTTTTTAACTGAAGGTATTTCCCTTTTCACCACAGCCGTCTATGGGCTTCGAAATATCACTTTGCAAATTCAAAAAGAACAGTCCTAGCGAAAGGCTTCTTGAGTGGAATGCTGTAACTCTGTGAGATGAATTAACAGATCTCAGAGAAGTTTCTCAGAAAGCTTCTTTCTCACTTTTAGCGGCAGATACTTCCTTTGGCCCTATAGTCTTCAAAGGGATCCAAAATAACAGTTCTCCGATTCCATAGAAATAAGGCTATCAAACAGCTCTAGGAAATAGAGCTGTAACTCAGTGAGTGGAAGTCACATAATACTAAACCGTTTCTCAGAAAGCCTCTTTCAGTTTTTAACTGAAGCTATATCCTTTTTCACCGTAGCCCTCTATGGGCTTCAAAATATCCCTTTGAAAATACAGCAAGAACAGTCTTAGCGAAAGGCTTCTAGAGGGGAAAGCTGTAACTCTGTTAGGTGAATTAACAGAACACAAAGCAGTTTCTCAGGAATGTTCTTTACAGTTTTTATCTGAAGATATTTCCTTTTCTCCATAGCGCTCTATGGGCTACCAAATATCACATTTCAAATTCCACAAGAACAGTCTTAGTGAAAGACTTCCTGAGGGGAAAGCTGTAAGTCTGTGAGATGAATTAAAAGAACACAAAGCAATTTCTCAGAAAGCTTCTTTCCAGTTTTTATCGGAGGATATTTCGTTTTCACCATAGCCGTCTATTGGCTTCCAAATATCATTTTTCAAATTGTGCAAGAATAATCTTAGCGAAAGGCTTCTTGAGGGGAAAGCTGTAACTCTGTGAAATGAATTCGCAAATCACAAAGAAGTTTCTCAGAAAGCTTCTTTCTAACTTTAACGACGGATATTTCCTTTGGCCCTTCAGTCTTCAAAGGGATCCGAAATAACAGTTCTCAGATTCCACAGAAATAAGACTGCCAAACAGCTCTACGAAATACAGCTGTAACTCAGTGAGTGGAAGTCATATATCACAAAGCAGTTTCTCAGAAAGCTTCTTTTCAGTTTTTAACTGAAGATATATCCTTTTTCACTATAGGTCACTATGAGCTTCCAAATATCACTTTGCATATTCCACAAGAACTGTCTTAGCGAAAGGCTTCTTGAAGGGAAACCTGTAACTCTGTGAGATGAATTAACAAAACACAAAGCAGTTTCTCAGAATGGTTCTTTTCAGTTTTTATCTTAGGATATTTACGTTTTCACCATCGACTTCTATGGGCTTACAAATATCACTTTGCAAATTCCACAAGAACAGTCTTAGCGAAAGGCTTCTAGAGGGGAAAGCTGAAACTCTGTGAGGTGAATTAACAGAATACAAAGCAGTTTCTCAGAAAGTTTCTTTCCAGTTTTTAACTGAAGGTATTTCCTTTTTCACCATAGCCCTCGACGGGCTTTCAAATATCACTTTGCAAATTCCACAAGAACAGTCTTAGCGAACGGCTTCTTGAGGGGAAAGCTGAAACTCTGTCAGATAAGTTAACAGAACACAAAACAGTTTGTTGGAAAGCTTCTTTCCATTTTTGATCCGAGGACATTTCCTTTTACACCATAGCCCTCTCACGGCTTCCAAATATCACTTTGCAAATTCCACGAGAACCGTCTTAGCGAAAGACTTCTGGAGGGGAAAGCTGAAACTCTGTGAGATGAATTAACAGAAAACAAAGCAGTTTCTCAGAAAGCTTCTTTCCAGTTTTTAATTGAAGATATTTCCTTTTTCACCATATCCCTCCATGGGCTTCCAAATATCACATTGCAAATTCCACAAGAACAGTCTTAGCGAAATGCTTCTTGAGGGGTAAGCTGTAACTCTGTGAGATGAATTAACAGAACACAAAGCAGTTTCTCAGAAAACTTCTTTCCAGTTTTTATGTGAGGAAATTTCCTTTTTAAACGTACCCCTCTATGGGCTTCCAAATATCACTTTGTAAACTCCACAAGAACAGTCTTAGCGAAAGTATTCTTGATAGGAAAGCTGTAACTCTGTGCATGAATTAACAGAACACAAAGCAGTTTCTCAGAAAGCTTCTTTCCAGTTTTTATCTAAGGACATTTCCTTTTTCTCCATAGCCCTCTATGGGCTTCTAAATATCACGTTCTAAATTGCACAAGAACAGTCTTAGCGAAAGGATTCTTGAGAGGAAAGCTGTAACTCTGTGAGATGAATTAAGAGAACACAAAGCAGTTTTTCAGAAAGCTTCTTTTCAGTTTTTATCTTAGGTTATTTCCTTTTTCACTGTAGACCTCTGTAGGCTTCTAAATATCACTTCCCAAATTGGACAAGAACAGTCTTAGGGAAAGGCTTCGTGAGGGGAAAGCTGTAACTTTGTGAGATGAATTAACAGAACACAACGCAGTGTCTCAGAAAGCTTCTTTCCCGTTTTAAACCGAAGATATTTCCTTTCCACCATAGCTCTCTATGGCCTTCGAAATGTCACGTTGCAAATTCCACAAGAACAGTCATAGCGAAAGGCTTCCTCAGGGGAAAGCTGTAACTCTGTGGGATGAATTCACAGATCAGAAAGCTGTTTCTCAGAAAGCTTCTTTCTCACGTTTATGGCGGATATTTCCTTTGGCCCTATAGTCTTCAACGGGAACCGAATTATCCCTTCTCAGATTCCACAGAAATAAGGTTAGCAAACAGCTCTATGACATATAGCTCTCACTCAGTGAGTGGAAGTCACGTATCACAAAGCAGTTTCTCAGAAATGTTCTTTTCAGTTTTTATCTTAGGATATTTCCTTTTTCACCATAGCCCTCTATGGGCTTACAAATACCACTCTGCAAATTCCACAAGAACAGTCTTACCAAAAGGCTTCTTAAGGGGAAAGCTGTAACTCTGTGAGGTGAATTAACAGAACACAAAGCAGTTTCTCAGAAAGCTTCTTTTCAGCTTTTTTCTTAGGATATTTCCTTTTTCACCATAGCCCTATAAGGGCTTACAAATATCACTATGAGTATTACACAAGAAGAGTCTTAGCAAAAGTCTTTTTGAGGGTAAAGCTGTAACTCTTTGAGATGAATTAACAGAACACAAAGCCGTTTCTTAGAAAGCTTCTTTCCATTTTTTAACTGAAGGTATTTCCCTTTTCACCACAGCCGTCTATGGGCTTCGAAATATCACTTTGCAAATTCAAAAAGAACAGTCCTAGTGAAAGGCTTCTTGAGTGGAATGCTGTAACTCTGTGAGATGAATTAACAGATCTCAGAGAAGTTTCTCAGAAAGCTTCTTTCTCACTTTTAGCGGCAGATATTTCCTTTGGCCCTATAGTCTTCAAAGGGATCCAAAATAACAGTTCTCCGATTCCATAGAAATAAGGCTATCAAACAGCTCTAGGAAATAGAGCTGTAACTCAGTGAGTGGAAGTCACATAATACTAAACCGTTTCTCAGAAAGCCTCTTTCAGTTTTTAACTGAAGCTATATCCTTTTTCACCGTAGCCCTCTATGGGCTTCAAAATATCCCTTTGAAAATACAGCAAGAACAGTCTTAGCAAAAGGCTTCTAGAGGGGAAAGCTGTAACTCTGTTAGGTGAATTAACAGAACACAAAGCAGTTTCTCAGGAATGTTCTTTACAGTTTTTATCTGAAGATATTTCCTTTTCTCCATAGCGCTCTTTGGGCTACCAAATATCACATTTCAAATTCCGCAATAACAGTCTTAGCGAAAGACTTCCTGAGGGGAAAGCTGTAAGTCTGTGAGATGAATTAAAAGAACACAAAGCAATTTCTCAGAAAGCTTCTTTCCAGTTTTTATCGGAGGATATTTTGTTTTCACCATAGCCGTCTATTGGCTTCCAAATATCATTTTTCAAATTGTGCAAGAATAATCTTAGCGAAAGGCTTCTTGAGGGGAAAGCTGTAACTCTGTGAAATGAATTCGGAATTCACAAAAAGTTTCTCAGAAAGCTTCTTTCTAACTTTAACGACGGATATTTCCTTTGGCCCTTCAGTCTTCAAAGGGATCCGAAATAACAGTTCTCAGATTCCACAGAAATAAGACTGCCAAACAGCTCTACGAAATACAGTTGTAACTCAGTGAGTGGAAGTCATATATCACAAAGCAGTTTCTCAGAAAGCTTCTTTTCAGTTTTTAACTGAAGATATATCCTTTTTCACTATAGGTCACTATGAGCTTCCAAATATCACTTTGCATATTCCACAAGAACTGTCTTAGCGAAAGGCTTCTTGAAGGGAAACCTGTAACTCTGTGAGATGAATTAACAAAACACAAAGCAGTTTCTCAGAATGGTTCTTTTCAGTTTTTATCTTAGGATATTTACGTTTTCACCATCGACTTCTATGGGCTTACAAATATCACTTTGCAAATTCCACAAGAACAGTCTTAGCGAAAGGCTTCTAGAGGGGAAAGCTGAAACTCTGTGAGGTGAATTAACAGAATACAAAGCAGTTTCTCAGAAAGTTTCTTTCCAGTTTTTAACTGAAGGTATTTCCTTTTTCACCATAGCCCTCGACGGGCTTTCAAATATCACTTTGCAAATTCCACAAGAACAGTCTTAGCGAACGGCTTCTTGAAGGGAAAGATGAAACTCTGTCAGATAAATTAACAGAACACAAAACAGTTTGTTGGAAAGCTTCTTTCCATTTTTGATCCGAGGACATTTCCTTTTACACCATAGCCCTCTCACGGCTTCCAAATATCACTTTGCAAATTCCACGAGAACCGTCTTAGCGAAAGACTTCTGGAGGGGAAAGCTGAAACTCTGTGAGATGAATTAACAGAAAACAAAGCAGTTTCTCAGAAAGCTTCTTTCCAGTTTTTAATTGAAGATATTTCCTTTTTCACCATATCCCTCCATGGGCTTCCAAATATCACATTGCAAATTCCACAAGAACAGTCTTAGCGAAATGCTTCTTGAGGGGTAAGCTGTAACTCTGTGAGATGAATTAACAGAACACAAAGCAGTTTCTCAGAAAACTTCTTTCCAGTTTTTATGTGAGGAAATTTCCTTTTTAAACGTACCCTCTATGGGCTTCCAAATATCACTTTGTAAACTCCACAAGAACAGTCTTAGCGAAAGGATTCTTGATAGGAAAGCTGTAACTCTGTGCATGAATTAACAGAACACAAAGAAGTTTCTCAGAAAGCTTCTCTCCAGTTTTTAACTGAAGATATTTCCTTTTGCACCATAGCGCTCTATGGGCTTCCAAATATCTCTTTGGTAATTCCAGAAGAACAGTCTTAGTGAAGGGCTTCTTGAGGGTAGAGCTGTAATACTGTGAGATGAATTAACAAAACACAAAGCAGTTTCTCAGAAAGCTTCTTTCCAGTTTTTATGTGAGGAAATTTCCTTTTTAACCGTACCCCTCTATGGGCTTCCAAATATCACTTTGTAAACTCCACAAGAACAGTCTTAGCGAAAGGATTCGTGATAGGAAAGGTGTAACTCTGTGTATGAATTAACAGAACACAAAGCAGTTTCTCAGAAAGCTTCTCTCCAGTTTTTAACTGAAGATATTTCCATTTTCACCATAGCCCTCTATGAGCTTCCAAATATCATTTTGCAAATTTCACAACAACAGTCTTAATGAACGGCTTCTTGAGGGGAAAGCTATAACTCTGTGAGATGAATTAACGGTACGCAAAACAGTTTCTCAAAAAGCTTCTTTTCAGTTTTTATCTTAGGATATTTCCTTTTTCACCATAGCCCTCTATTGTTTTCCAAATATCACTTTGCAAATTCCACGAGAACAGTCTTAGCGAAAGGCCTCTTGAGGGGAAACTGTAGCTCTGTGAGATCAATTCACAGAACTCAAAGAAGTTTCTCAGAAAGCTTCTTTCACACTTTTAGTGGCGGATATTTCCTTTGGACCTATAGTCTTCAAAGAGATCCGAAGTAACATTTCTCAGATTCCACAGAAATAAGCCTAGCCAACAGTTCTACGAAATACAGCTGTTTCTCAGTGACAGGAAATCACATATCACAAAGCAGTTCCTCGGAAGCTTCTTTTCACTTTTTAACTGAAGCTATATCCTTTTTCACCATAGCGACTTATGGACTTCCAAAGACCACTTTGGAAATTCCACAAGAACAGTCTTGGTGAAAGGCTTCTTGAGGGGAAAGCTGTAACTCTGTGAGATGAACTAAGAGAACACAAAACCGTTTCTCAGAAAGCTTCTTTCCAGTTTTTAACTGAAGATATTTCCCTTTTCACCATAGCCCTCTATGGGCTTCCAAATATCAATTTGAAAATAACACAAGATCAGTCTTAGTGAATGGCTTTTTGTTCGGAAAGCTGTAACTCTCTGAGATGAATTAACAAAACACAAAGCAGTTTCTCAGAAAGCTTCTTTTCAGTTTTTATCTTACGATATTTCCTTTTTCACCATAGTTCTGTAAGCACTTCCAAATATCACTTCGCAAATTTCACAAGAACAGTCTTAGTAAACGACTTCTTGAGGGGAATGCTGTACCTCTGTGAGATGGATTAACAGAACACAAAGCAGTTTCTCAGAAACGTTCTTTCCACTTTTTAACTGAAGATATTTCCTTTTTCCCCATAGCACTCTATGGGCTTCCAAATATCACTTTGCAAAATCCACGAGAACAGTCTTAGTGAACGGTTTCTTGAGGGGAAAGCTGTAAGTCTGTGAGATGAATTCAGAGAACACAAAGCAGTTTCTCAGAAATTTTCTTTTCAGTTTTTATCTTAGGATATTTTCTTTTTAACCATAGATCTCTATGGTTTTCCATATACCTTTTTCCAAATTCCACAAAAACAGCTTTCGCGAAAGTTTTCTTGAGGGGAAAGCCGTAATTCTGTGAGATGAATTAACAGAACACAAAGCAATTTCTCAGAATGCTACTTTCCAGTTTTTATCTGAAGATATTTCCTTTACACCATGGTCCTCTATGGGCTTCCAAATATCACTTTGCAAATTCCACAAGAACAGTCTTACTGAACGACTTCTTGAGGGGAAAGCTGTAATTCTATAAGATGAATTAACAGAACACAAAGTCGTTTCTCAGAAAGCTTCTTTTCAGTTCTTCTCTTAGGAAATTTCTTTTTCACCACAGCCCTCTATGGGCTTCCAAATGTCACTTTGCAAATTCCACAAGAACAGTCTTAGCGGAATGCTTCTTGAGGGGAAAGGTGTAACACTGTCGGATGAATTAACAGAACACAAAGCAGTTTCTCAGAAAACTTCTTTCCAGTTTATAACTGAAGATATTTCCTTTTTCACCATAGCCCCCTATGTGTTTCCAAATATCACTTTGAAAATTCCACAAGAACGGTCTTAATGAATGGTTTCTGGAGGGCAAAGCTGTACCTGTGTGAGATGAATTAACGGAACACAAAGTAGTTTCTCAAGAAGCTTCTTTCTAGTTTTCATCTGAGGACATTTCCTTTTTCACCATAGCCCTCTATGGGCTTCCAAATTTCACTTTGCAAATTCCACAAGAACAGTCTTAACGAAAGACTTCTTGAGGAGAAAGCTGTAACTCTGTGAGATGAATTAACAGAAAACAAAGCAGTTTCTCAGAAAGCTTCTATACAGTTTGTAACTGAAGATATTCCTTTTTTCACCATAACCCTATATGGGCTTCCAAATATTACTTTGCGAATTACACAAGAACAGTCTTAGCGAAAGGATTCTTGATAGGAAAGCTGTAACTCTGTGCATGAATTAACAGAACACAAAGCAGTTTCTCAGAAAGCTTCTTTCCAGTTTTTATCTAAGGACATTTCCTTTTTCTCCATAGCCCTCTATGGGCTTCTAAATATCACGTTCTAAATTGCACAAGAACAGTCTTAGCGAAAGGATTCTTGAGAGGAAAGCTGTAACTCTGTGAGATGAATTAAGAGAACACAAAGCAGTTTTTCAGAAAGCTTCTTTTCAGTTTTTATCTTAGGTTATTTCCTTTTTCACTGTAGACCTCTGTAGGCTTCTAAATATCACTTCCCAAATTGGACAAGAACAGTCTTAGGGAAAGGCTTCGTGAGGGGAAAGCTGAAACTTTGTGAGATGAATTAACAGAACACAACGCAGTGTCTCAGAAAGCTTCTTTCCCGTTTTAAACCGAAGATATTTCCTTTTCACCATAGCTCTCTATGGCCTTCGAAATGTCACGTTGCAAATTCCACAAGAACAGTCATAGCGAAAGGCTTCCTCAGGGGAAAGCTGTAACTCTGTGGGATGAATTCACAGATCAGAAAGCTGTTTCTCAGAAAGCTTCTTTCTCACTTTTATGGCGGATATTTAATTTGGCCCTATAGTCTTCAACGAGAACCGAATTATCCCTTCTCAGATTCCACAGAAATAAGGTTAGCAAACAGCTCTATGACATATAGCTCTCACTCAGTGAGTGGAAGTCACGTATCACAAAGCAGTTTCTCAGAAATGTTCTTTTCAGTTTTTATCTTAGGATATTTCCTTTTTCACCATAGCCCTCTATGGGCTTACAAATACCACTCTGCAAATTCCACAAGAACAGTCTTACCAAAAGGCTTCTTAAGGGGAAAGCTGTAACTCTGTGAGGTGAATTAACAGAACACAAAGCAGTTTCTCAGAAAGCTTCTTTTCAGCTTTTTTCTTAGGATATTTCCTTTTTCACCATAGCCCTATAAGGGCTTACAAATATCACTATGAGTATTACACAAGAAGAGTCTTAGCAAAAGTCTTTTTGAGGGTAAAGCTGTAACTCTTTGAGATGAATTAACAGAACACAAAGCAGTTTCTTAGAAAGCTTCTTTCCATTTTTTAACTGAAGGTATTTCCCTTTTCACCACAGCCGTCTATGGGCTTCAAAATATCACTTTGCAAATTCAAAAAGAACAGTCCTAGCGAAAGGCTTCTTGAGTGGAATGCTGTAACTCTGTGAGATGAATTAACAGATCTCAGAGAAGTTTCTCAGAAAGCTTCTTTCTCACTTTTAGCGGCAGATATTTCCTTTGGCCCTATAGTCTTCAAAGGGATCCAAAATAACAGTTCTCCGATTCCATAGAAATAAGGCTATCAAACAGCTCTAGGAAATAGAGCTGTAACTCAGTGAGTGGAAGTCACATAATACTAAACCGTTTCTCAGAAAGCCTCTTTCAGTTTTTAACTGAAGCTATATCCTTTTTCACCGTAGCCCTCTATGGGCTTCAAAATATCCCTTTGAAAATACAGCAAGAACAGTCTTAGCGAAAGGCTTCTAGAGGGGAAAGCTGTAACTCTGTTAGGTGAATTAACAGAACACAAAGCAGTTTCTCAGGAATGTTCTTTACAGTTTTTATCTGAAGATATTTCCTTTTCTCCATAGCGCTCTATGGGCTACCAAATATCACATTTCAAATTCCGCAAGAACAGTCTTAGCGAAAGACTTCCTGAGGGGAAAGCTGTAAGTCTGTGAGATGAATTAAAAGAACACAAAGCAATTTCTCAGAAAGCTTCTTTCCAGTTTTTATCGGAGGATATTTCGTTTTCACCATAGCCGTCTATTGGCTTCCAAATATCATTTTTCAAATTGTGCAAGAATAATCTTAGCGAAAGGCTTCTTGAGGGGAAAGCTGTAACTCTGTGAAATGAATTCGCAAATCACAAAGAAGTTTCTCAGAAAGCTTCTTTCTAACTTTAACGACGGATATTTCCTTTGGCCCTTCAGTCTTCAAAGGGATCCGAAATAACAGTTCTCAGATTCCACAGAAATAAGACTGCCAAACAGCTCTACGAAATACAGCTGTAACTCAGTGAGTGGAAGTCATATATCACAAAGCAGTTTCTCAGAAAGCTTCTTTTCAGTTTTTAACTGAAGATATATCCTTTTTCACTATAGGTCACTATGAGCTTCCAAATATCACTTTGCATATTCCACAAGAACTGTCTTAGCGAAAGGCTTCTTGAAGGGAAACCTGTAACTCTGTGAGATGAATTAACAAAACACAAAGCAGTTTCTCAGAATGGTTCTTTTCAGTTTTTATCTTAGGATATTTACGTTTTCACCATCGACTTCTATGGGCTTACAAATATCACTTTGCAAATTCCACAAGAACAGTCTTAGCGAAAGGCTTCTAGAGGGGAAAGCTGAAACTCTGTGAGGTGAATTAACAGAATACAAAGCAGTTTCTCAGAAAGTTTCTTTCCAGTTTTTAACTGAAGGTATTTCCTTTTTCACCATAGCCCTCGACGGGCTTTCAAATATCACTTTGCAAATTCCACAAGAACAGTCTTAGCGAACGGCTTCTTGAGGGGAAAGCTGAAACTCTGTCAGATAAATTAACAGAACACAAAACAGTTTGTTGGAAAGCTTCTTTCCATTTTTGATCCGAGGACATTTCCTTTTACACCATAGCCCTCTCACGGCTTCCAAATATCACTTTGCAAATTCCACGAGAACCGTCTTAGCGAAAGACTTCTGGAGGGGAAAGCTGAAACTCTGTGAGATGAATTAACAGAAAACAAAGCAGTTTCTCAGAAAGCTTCTTTCCAGTTTTTAATTGAAGATATTTCCTTTTTCACCATATCCCTCCATGGGCTTCCAAATATCACATTGCAAATTCCACAAGAACAGTCTTAGCGAAATGCTTCTTGAGGGGTAAGCTGTAAGTCTGTGAGATGAATTAACAGAACACAAAGCAGTTTCTCAGAAAACTTCTTTCCAGTTTTTATGTGAGGAAATTTCCTTTTTAACCGTACCCCTCTATGGGCTTCCAAATATCACTTTGTAAACTCCACAAGAACAGTCTTAGCGAAAGGATTCTTGATAGGAAAGCTGTAACTCTGTGCATGAATTAACAGAACACAAAGCAGTTTCTCAGAAAGCTTCTTTCCAGTTTTTATCTAAGGACATTTCCTTTTTCTCCATAGCCCTCTATGGGCTTCTAAATATCACGTTCTAAATTGCACAAGAACAGTCTTAGCGAAAGGATTCTTGAGAGGAAAGCTGTAACTCTGTGAGATGAATTAAGAGAACACAAAGCAGTTTTTCAGAAAGCTTCTTTTCAGTTTTTATCTTAGGTTATTTCCTTTTTCACTGTAGACCTCTGTAGGCTTCTAAATATCACTTCCCAAATTGGACAAGAACAGTCTTAGGGAAAGGCTTCGTGAGGGGAAAGCTGTAACTTTGTGAGATGAATTAACAGAACACAACGCAGTGTCTCAGAAAGCTTCTTTCCCGTTTTAAACCGAAGATATTTCCTTTTCACCATAGCTCTCTATGGCCTTCGAAATGTCACGTTGCAAATTCCACAAGAACAGTCATAGCGAAAGGCTTCCTCAGGGGAAAGCTGTAACTCTGTGGGATGAATTCACAGATCAGAAAGCTGTTTCTCAGAAAGCTTCTTTCTCACGTTTATGGCGGATATTTCCTTTGGCCCTATAGTCTTCAACGGGAACCGAATTATCCCTTCTCAGATTCCACAGAAATAAGGTTAGCAAACAGCTCTATGACATATAGCTCTCACTCAGTGAGTGGAAGTCACGTATCACAAAGCAGTTTCTCAGAAATGTTCTTTTCAGTTTTTATCTTAGGATATTTCCTTTTTCACCATAGCCCTCTATGGGCTTACAAATACCACTCTGCAAATTCCACAAGAACAGTCTTACCAAAAGGCTTCTTAAGGGGAAAGCTGTAACTCTGTGAGGTGAATTAACAGAACACAAAGCAGTTTCTCAGAAAGCTTCTTTTCAGCTTTTTTCTTAGGATATTTCCTTTTTCACCATAGCCCTATAAGGGCTTACAAATATCACTATGAGTATTACACAAGAAGAGTCTTAGCAAAAGTCTTTTTGAGGGTAAAGCTGTAACTCTTTGAGATGAATTAACAGAACACAAAGCCGTTTCTTAGAAAGCTTCTTTCCATTTTTTAACTGAAGGTATTTCCCTTTTCACCAAAGCCGTCTATGGGCTTCGAAATATCACTTTGCAAATTCAAAAAGAACAGTCCTAGCGAAAGGCTTCTTGAGTGGAATGCTGTAACTCTGTGAGATGAATTAACAGATCTCAGAGAAGTTTCTCAGAAAGCTTCTTTCTCACTTTTAGCGGCAGATATTTCCTTTGGCCCTATAGTCTTCAAAGGGATCCAAAATAACAGTTCTCCGATTCCATAGAAATAAGGCTATCAAACAGCTCTAGGAAATAGAGCTGTAACTCAGTGAGTGGAAGTCACATAATACTTAACCGTTTCTCAGAAAGCCTCTTTCAGTTTTTAACTGAAGCTATATCCTTTTTCACCGTAGCCCTCTATGGGCTTCAAAATATCCCTTTGAAAATACAGCAAGAACAGTCTTAGCGAAAGGCTTCTAGAGGGGAAAGCTGTAACTCTGTTAGGTGAATTAACAGAACATAAAGCAGTTTCTCAGGAATGTTCTTTACAGTTTTTATCTGAAGATATTTCCTTTTCTCCATAGCGCTCTATGGGCTACCAAATATCACATTTCAAATTCCGCAAGAACAGTCTTAGCGAAAGACTTCCTGAGGGGAAAGCTGTAAGTCTGTGAGATGAATTAAAAGAACACAAAGCAATTTCTCAGAAAGCTTCTTTCCAGTTTTTATCGGAGGATATTTTGTTTTCACCATAGCCGTCTATTGGCTTCCAAATATCATTTTTCAAATTGTGCAAGAATAATCTTAGCGAAAGGCTTCTTGAGGGGAAAGCTGTAACTCTGTGAAATGAATTCGCAAATCACAAAGAAGTTTCTCAGAAAGCTTCTTTCTAACTTTAACGACGGATATTTCCTTTGGCCCTTCAGTCTTCAAAGGGATCCGAAATAAGAGTTCTCAGATTCCACAGAAATAAGACTGCCAAACAGCTCTACGAAATACAGCTGTAACTCAGTGAGTGGAAGTCATATATCACAAAGCAGTTTCTCAGAAAGCTTCTTTTCAGTTTTTAACTGAAGATATATCCTTTTTCACTATAGGTCACTATGAGCTTCCAAATATCACTTTGCATATTCCACAAGAACTGTCTTAGCGAAAGGCTTCTTGAAGGGAAACCTGTAACTCTGTGAGATGAATTAACAAAACACAAAGCAGTTTCTCAGAATGGTTCTTTTCAGTTTTTATCTTAGGATATTTACGTTTTCACCATCGACTTCTATGGGCTTACAAATATCACTTTGCAAATTCCACAAGAACAGTCTTAGCGAAAGGCTTCTAGAGGGGAAAGCTGAAACTCTGTGAGGTGAATTAACAGAATACAAAGCAGTTTCTCAGAAAGTTTCTTTCCAGTTTTTAACTGAAGGTATTTCCTTTTTCACCATAGCCCTCGACGGGCTTTCAAATATCACTTTGCAAATTCCACAAGAACAGTCTTAGCGAACGGCTTCTTGAGGGGAAAGCTGAAACTCTGTCAGATAAATTAACAGAACACAAAACAGTTTGTTGGAAAGCTTCTTTCCATTTTTGATCCGAGGACATTTCCTTTTACACCATAGCCCTCTCACGGCTTCCAAATATCACTTTGCAAATTCCACGAGAACCGTCTTAGCGAAAGACTTCTGGAGGGGAAAGCTGAAACTCTGTGAGATGAATTAACAGAAAACAAAGCAGTTTCTCAGAAAGCTTCTTTCCAGTTTTTAATTGAAGATATTTCCTTTTTCACCATATCCCTCCATGGGCTTCCAAATATCACATTGCAAATTCCACAAGAACAGTCTTAGCGAAATGCTTCTTGAGGGGTAAGCTGTAAGTCTGTGAGATGAATTAACAGAACACAAAGCAGTTTCTCAGAAAACTTCTTTCCAGTTTTTATGTGAGGAAATTTCCTTTTTAACCGTACCCCTCTATGGGCTTCCAAATATCACTTTGTAAACTCCACAAGAACAGTCTTAGCGAAAGGATTCTTGATAGGAAAGCTGTAACTCTGTGCATGAATTAACAGAACACAAAGCAGTTTCTCAGAAAGCTTCTTTCCAGTTTTTATCTAAGGACATTTCCTTTTTCTCCATAGCCCTCTATGGGCTTCTAAATATCACGTTCTAAATTGCACAAGAACAGTCTTAGCGAAAGGATTCTTGAGAGGAAAGCTGTAACTCTGTGAGATGAATTAAGAGAACACAAAGCAGTTTTTCAGAAAGCTTCTTTTCAGTTTTTATCTTAGGTTATTTCCTTTTTCACTGTAGACCTCTGTAGGCTTCTAAATATCACTTCCCAAATTGGACAAGAACAGTCTTAGGGAAAGGCTTCGTGAGGGGAAAGCTGAAACTTTGTGAGATGAATTAACAGAACACAACGCAGTGTCTCAGAAAGCTTCTTTCCCGTTTTAAACCGAAGATATTTCCTTTTCACCATAGCTCTCTATGGCCTTCGAAATGTCACGTTGCAAATTCCACAAGAACAGTCATAGCGAAAGGCTTCCTCAGGGGAAAGCTGTAACTCTGTGGGATGAATTCACAGATCAGAAAGCTGTTTCTCAGAAAGCTTCTTTCTCACTTTTATGGCGGATATTTAATTTGGCCCTATAGTCTTCAACGAGAACCGAATTATCCCTTCTCAGATTCCACAGAAATAAGGTTAGCAAACAGCTCTATGACATATAGCTCTCACTCAGTGAGTGGAAGTCACGTATCACAAAGCAGTTTCTCAGAAATGTTCTTTTCAGTTTTTATCTTAGGATATTTCCTTTTTCACCATAGCCCTCTATGGGCTTACAAATACCACTCTGCAAATTCCACAAGAACAGTCTTACCAAAAGGCTTCTTAAGGGGAAAGCTGTAACTCTGTGAGGTGAATTAACAGAACACAAAGCAGTTTCTCAGAAAGCTTCTTTTCAGCTTTTTTCTTAGGATATTTCCTTTTTCACCATAGCCCTATAAGGGCTTACAAATATCACTATGAGTATTACACAAGAAGAGTCTTAGCAAAAGTCTTTTTGAGGGTAAAGCTGTAACTCTTTGAGATGAATTAACAGAACACAAAGCAGTTTCTTAGAAAGCTTCTTTCCATTTTTTAACTGAAGGTATTTCCCTTTTCACCACAGCCGTCTATGGGCTTCAAAATATCACTTTGCAAATTCAAAAAGAACAGTCCTAGCGAAAGGCTTCTTGAGTGGAATGCTGTAACTCTGTGAGATGAATTAACAGATCTCAGAGAAGTTTCTCAGAAAGCTTCTTTCTCACTTTTAGCGGCAGATATTTCCTTTGGCCCTATAGTCTTCAAAGGGATCCAAAATAACAGTTCTCCGATTCCATAGAAATAAGGCTATCAAACAGCTCTAGGAAATAGAGCTGTAACTCAGTGAGTGGAAGTCACATAATACTAAACCGTTTCTCAGAAAGCCTCTTTCAGTTTTTAACTGAAGCTATATCCTTTTTCACCGTAGCCCTCTATGGGCTTCAAAATATCCCTTTGAAAATACAGCAAGAACAGTCTTAGCGAAAGGCTTCTAGAGGGGAAAGCTGTAACTCTGTTAGGTGAATTAACAGAACACAAAGCAGTTTCTCAGGAATGTTCTTTACAGTTTTTATCTGAAGATATTTCCTTTTCTCCATAGCGCTCTATGGGCTACCAAATATCACATTTCAAATTCCGCAAGAACAGTCTTAGCGAAAGACTTCCTGAGGGGAAAGCTGTAAGTCTGTGAGATGAATTAAAAGAACACAAAGCAATTTCTCAGAAAGCTTCTTTCCAGTTTTTATCGGAGGATATTTCGTTTTCACCATAGCCGTCTATTGGCTTCCAAATATCATTTTTCAAATTGTGCAAGAATAATCTTAGCGAAAGGCTTCTTGAGGGGAAAGCTGTAACTCTGTGAAATGAATTCGCAAATCACAAAGAAGTTTCTCAGAAAGCTTCTTTCTAACTTTAACGACGGATATTTCCTTTGGCCCTTCAGTCTTCAAAGGGATCCGAAATAACAGTTCTCAGATTCCACAGAAATAAGACTGCCAAACAGCTCTACGAAATACAGCTGTAACTCAGTGAGTGGAAGTCATATATCACAAAGCAGTTTCTCAGAAAGCTTCTTTTCAGTTTTTAACTGAAGATATATCCTTTTTCACTATAGGTCACTATGAGCTTCCAAATATCACTTTGCATATTCCACAAGAACTGTCTTAGCGAAAGGCTTCTTGAAGGGAAACCTGTAACTCTGTGAGATGAATTAACAAAACACAAAGCAGTTTCTCAGAATGGTTCTTTTCAGTTTTTATCTTAGGATATTTACGTTTTCACCATCGACTTCTATGGGCTTACAAATATCACTTTGCAAATTCCACAAGAACAGTCTTAGCGAAAGGCTTCTAGAGGGGAAAGCTGAAACTCTGTGAGGTGAATTAACAGAATACAAAGCAGTTTCTCAGAAAGTTTCTTTCCAGTTTTTAACTGAAGGTATTTCCTTTTTCACCATAGCCCTCGACGGGCTTTCAAATATCACTTTGCAAATTCCACAAGAACAGTCTTAGCGAACGGCTTCTTGAGGGGAAAGCTGAAACTCTGTCAGATAAATTAACAGAACACAAAACAGTTTGTTGGAAAGCTTCTTTCCATTTTTGATCCGAGGACATTTCCTTTTACACCATAGCCCTCTCACGGCTTCCAAATATCACTTTGCAAATTCCACGAGAACCGTCTTAGCGAAAGACTTCTGGAGGGGAAAGCTGAAACTCTGTGAGATGAATTAACAGAAAACAAAGCAGTTTCTCAGAAAGCTTCTTTCCAGTTTTTAATTGAAGATATTTCCTTTTTCACCATATCCCTCCATGGGCTTCCAAATATCACATTGCAAATTCCACAAGAACAGTCTTAGCGAAATGCTTCTTGAGGGGTAAGCTGTAAGTCTGTGAGATGAATTAACAGAACACAAAGCAGTTTCTCAGAAAACTTCTTTCCAGTTTTTATGTGAGGAAATTTCCTTTTTAACCGTACCCCTCTATGGGCTTCCAAATATCACTTTGTAAACTCCACAAGAACAGTCTTAGCGAAAGGATTCTTGATAGGAAAGCTGTAACTCTGTGCATGAATTAACAGAACACAAAGCAGTTTCTCAGAAAGCTTCTTTCCAGTTTTTATCTAAGGACATTTCCTTTTTCTCCATAGCCCTCTATGGGCTTCTAAATATCACGTTCTAAATTGCACAAGAACAGTCTTAGCGAAAGGATTCTTGAGAGGAAAGCTGTAACTCTGTGAGATGAATTAAGAGAACACAAAGCAGTTTTTCAGAAAGCTTCTTTTCAGTTTTTATCTTAGGTTATTTCCTTTTTCACTGTAGACCTCTGTAGGCTTCTAAATATCACTTCCCAAATTGGACAAGAACAGTCTTAGGGAAAGGCTTCGTGAGGGGAAAGCTGTAACTTTGTGAGATGAATTAACAGAACACAACGCAGTGTCTCAGAAAGCTTCTTTCCCGTTTTAAACCGAAGATATTTCCTTTTCACCATAGCTCTCTATGGCCTTCGAAATGTCACGTTGCAAATTCCACAAGAACAGTCATAGCGAAAGGCTTCCTCAGGGGAAAGCTGTAACTCTGTGGGATGAATTCACAGATCAGAAAGCTGTTTCTCAGAAAGCTTCTTTCTCACGTTTATGGCGGATATTTCCTTTGGCCCTATAGTCTTCAACGGGAACCGAATTATCCCTTCTCAGATTCCACAGAAATAAGGTTAGCAAACAGCTCTATGACATATAGCTCTCACTCAGTGAGTGGAAGTCACGTATCACAAAGCAGTTTCTCAGAAATGTTCTTTTCAGTTTTTATCTTAGGATATTTCCTTTTTCACCATAGCCCTCTATGGGCTTACAAATACCACTCTGCAAATTCCACAAGAACAGTCTTACCAAAAGGCTTCTTAAGGGGAAAGCTGTAACTCTGTGAGGTGAATTAACAGAACACAAAGCAGTTTCTCAGAAAGCTTCTTTTCAGCTTTTTTCTTAGGATATTTCCTTTTTCACCATAGCCCTATAAGGGCTTACAAATATCACTATGAGTATTACACAAGAAGAGTCTTAGCAAAAGTCTTTTTGAGGGTAAAGCTGTAACTCTTTGAGATGAATTAACAGAACACAAAGCCGTTTCTTAGAAAGCTTCTTTCCATTTTTTAACTGAAGGTATTTCCCTTTTCACCAAAGCCGTCTATGGGCTTCGAAATATCACTTTGCAAATTCAAAAAGAACAGTCCTAGCGAAAGGCTTCTTGAGTGGAATGCTGTAACTCTGTGAGATGAATTAACAGATCTCAGAGAAGTTTCTCAGAAAGCTTCTTTCTCACTTTTAGCGGCAGATATTTCCTTTGGCCCTATAGTCTTCAAAGGGATCCAAAATAACAGTTCTCCGATTCCATAGAAATAAGGCTATCAAACAGCTCTAGGAAATAGAGCTGTAACTCAGTGAGTGGAAGTCACATAATACTTAACCGTTTCTCAGAAAGCCTCTTTCAGTTTTTAACTGAAGCTATATCCTTTTTCACCGTAGCCCTCTATGGGCTTCAAAATATCCCTTTGAAAATACAGCAAGAACAGTCTTAGCGAAAGGCTTCTAGAGGGGAAAGCTGTAACTCTGTTAGGTGAATTAACAGAACATAAAGCAGTTTCTCAGGAATGTTCTTTACAGTTTTTATCTGAAGATATTTCCTTTTCTCCATAGCGCTCTATGGGCTACCAAATATCACATTTCAAATTCCGCAAGAACAGTCTTAGCGAAAGACTTCCTGAGGGGAAAGCTGTAAGTCTGTGAGATGAATTAAAAGAACACAAAGCAATTTCTCAGAAAGCTTCTTTCCAGTTTTTATCGGAGGATATTTTGTTTTCACCATAGCCGTCTATTGGCTTCCAAATATCATTTTTCAAATTGTGCAAGAATAATCTTAGCGAAAGGCTTCTTGAGGGGAAAGCTGTAACTCTGTGAAATGAATTCGCAAATCACAAAGAAGTTTCTCAGAAAGCTTCTTTCTAACTTTAACGACGGATATTTCCTTTGGCCCTTCAGTCTTCAAAGGGATCCGAAATAACAGTTCTCAGATTCCACAGAAATAAGACTGCCAAACAGCTCTACGAAATACAGCTGTAACTCAGTGAGTGGAAGTCATATATCACAAAGCAGTTTCTCAGAAAGCTTCTTTTCAGTTTTTAACTGAAGATATATCCTTTTTCACTATAGGTCACTATGAGCTTCCAAATATCACTTTGCATATTCCACAAGAACTGTCTTAGCGAAAGGCTTCTTGAAGGGAAACCTGTAACTCTGTGAGATGAATTAACAAAACACAAAGCAGTTTCTCAGAATGGTTCTTTTCAGTTTTTATCTTAGGATATTTACGTTTTCACCATCGACTTCTATGGGCTTACAAATATCACTTTGCAAATTCCACAAGAACAGTCTTAGCGAAAGGCTTCTAGAGGGGAAAGCTGAAACTCTGTGAGGTGAATTAACAGAATACAAAGCAGTTTCTCAGAAAGTTTCTTTCCAGTTTTTAACTGAAGGTATTTCCTTTTTCACCATAGCCCTCGACGGGCTTTCAAATATCACTTTGCAAATTCCACAAGAACAGTCTTAGCGAACGGCTTCTTGAGGGGAAAGCTGAAACTCTGTCAGATAAATTAACAGAACACAAAACAGTTTGTTGGAAAGCTTCTTTCCATTTTTGATCCGAGGACATTTCCTTTTACACCATAGCCCTCTCACGGCTTCCAAATATCACTTTGCAAATTCCACGAGAACCGTCTTAGCGAAAGACTTCTGGAGGGGAAAGCTGAAACTCTGTGAGATGAATTAACAGAAAACAAAGCAGTTTCTCAGAAAGCTTCTTTCCAGTTTTTAATTGAAGATATTTCCTTTTTCACCATATCCCTCCATGGGCTTCCAAATATCACATTGCAAATTCCACAAGAACAGTCTTAGCGAAATGCTTCTTGAGGGGTAAGCTGTAAGTCTGTGAGATGAATTAACAGAACACAAAGCAGTTTCTCAGAAAACTTCTTTCCAGTTTTTATGTGAGGAAATTTCCTTTTTAACCGTACCCCTCTATGGGCTTCCAAATATCACTTTGTAAACTCCACAAGAACAGTCTTAGCGAAAGGATTCTTGATAGGAAAGCTGTAACTCTGTGCATGAATTAACAGAACACAAAGCAGTTTCTCAGAAAGCTTCTTTCCAGTTTTTATCTAAGGACATTTCCTTTTTCTCCATAGCCCTCTATGGGCTTCTAAATATCACGTTCTAAATTGCACAAGAACAGTCTTAGCGAAAGGATTCTTGAGAGGAAAGCTGTAACTCTGTGAGATGAATTAAGAGAACACAAAGCAGTTTTTCAGAAAGCTTCTTTTCAGTTTTTATCTTAGGTTATTTCCTTTTTCACTGTAGACCTCTGTAGGCTTCTAAATATCACTTCCCAAATTGGACAAGAACAGTCTTAGGGAAAGGCTTCGTGAGGGGAAAGCTGAAACTTTGTGAGATGAATTAACAGAACACAACGCAGTGTCTCAGAAAGCTTCTTTCCCGTTTTAAACCGAAGATATTTCCTTTTCACCATAGCTCTCTATGGCCTTCGAAATGTCACGTTGCAAATTCCACAAGAACAGTCATAGCGAAAGGCTTCCTCAGGGGAAAGCTGTAACTCTGTGGGATGAATTCACAGATCAGAAAGCTGTTTCTCAGAAAGCTTCTTTCTCACGTTTATGGCGGATATTTCCTTTGGCCCTATAGTCTTCAACGGGAACCGAATTATCCCTTCTCAGATTCCACAGAAATAAGGTTAGCAAACAGCTCTATGACATATAGCTCTCACTCAGTGAGTGGAAGTCACGTATCACAAAGCAGTTTCTCAGAAATGTTCTTTTCAGTTTTTATCTTAGGATATTTCCTTTTTCACCATAGCCCTCTATGGGCTTACAAATACCACTCTGCAAATTCCACAAGAACAGTCTTACCAAAAGGCTTCTTAAGGGGAAAGCTGTAACTCTGTGAGGTGAATTAACAGAACACAAAGCAGTTTCTCAGAAAGCTTCTTTTCAGCTTTTTTCTTAGGATATTTCCTTTTTCACCATAGCCCTATAAGGGCTTACAAATATCACTATGAGTATTACACAAGAAGAGTCTTAGCAAAAGTCTTTTTGAGGGTAAAGCTGTAACTCTTTGAGATGAATTAACAGAACACAAAGCCGTTTCTTAGAAAGCTTCTTTCCATTTTTTAACTGAAGGTATTTCCCTTTTCACCAAAGCCGTCTATGGGCTTCGAAATATCACTTTGCAAATTCAAAAAGAACAGTCCTAGCGAAAGGCTTCTTGAGTGGAATGCTGTAACTCTGTGAGATGAATTAACAGATCTCAGAGAAGTTTCTCAGAAAGCTTCTTTCTCACTTTTAGCGGCAGATATTTCCTTTGGCCCTATAGTCTTCAAAGGGATCCAAAATAACAGTTCTCCGATTCCATAGAAATAAGGCTATCAAACAGCTCTAGGAAATAGAGCTGTAACTCAGTGAGTGGAAGTCACATAATACTTAACCGTTTCTCAGAAAGCCTCTTTCAGTTTTTAACTGAAGCTATATCCTTTTTCACCGTAGCCCTCTATGGGCTTCAAAATATCCCTTTGAAAATACAGCAAGAACAGTCTTAGCGAAAGGCTTCTAGAGGGGAAAGCTGTAACTCTGTTAGGTGAATTAACAGAACATAAAGCAGTTTCTCAGGAATGTTCTTTACAGTTTTTATCTGAAGATATTTCCTTTTCTCCATAGCGCTCTATGGGCTACCAAATATCACATTTCAAATTCCGCAAGAACAGTCTTAGCGAAAGACTTCCTGAGGGGAAAGCTGTAAGTCTGTGAGATGAATTAAAAGAACACAAAGCAATTTCTCAGAAAGCTTCTTTCCAGTTTTTATCGGAGGATATTTTGTTTTCACCATAGCCGTCTATTGGCTTCCAAATATCATTTTTCAAATTGTGCAAGAATAATCTTAGCGAAAGGCTTCTTGAGGGGAAAGCTGTAACTCTGTGAAATGAATTCGCAAATCACAAAGAAGTTTCTCAGAAAGCTTCTTTCTAACTTTAACGACGGATATTTCCTTTGGCCCTTCAGTCTTCAAAGGGATCCGAAATAACAGTTCTCAGATTCCACAGAAATAAGACTGCCAAACAGCTCTACGAAATACAGCTGTAACTCAGTGAGTGGAAGTCATATATCACAAAGCAGTTTCTCAGAAAGCTTCTTTTCAGTTTTTAACTGAAGATATATCCTTTTTCACTATAGGTCACTATGAGCTTCCAAATATCACTTTGCATATTCCACAAGAACTGTCTTAGCGAAAGGCTTCTTGAAGGGAAACCTGTAACTCTGTGAGATGAATTAACAAAACACAAAGCAGTTTCTCAGAATGGTTCTTTTCAGTTTTTATCTTAGGATATTTACGTTTTCACCATCGACTTCTATGGGCTTACAAATATCACTTTGCAAATTCCACAAGAACAGTCTTAGCGAAAGGCTTCTAGAGGGGAAAGCTGAAACTCTGTGAGGTGAATTAACAGAATACAAAGCAGTTTCTCAGAAAGTTTCTTTCCAGTTTTTAACTGAAGGTATTTCCTTTTTCACCATAGCCCTCGACGGGCTTTCAAATATCACTTTGCAAATTCCACAAGAACAGTCTTAGCGAACGGCTTCTTGAGGGGAAAGATGAAACTCTGTCAGATAAATTAACAGAACACAAAACAGTTTGTTGGAAAGCTTCTTTCCATTTTTGATCCGAGGACATTTCCTTTTACACCATAGCCCTCTCACGGCTTCCAAATATCACTTTGCAAATTCCACGAGAACCGTCTTAGCGAAAGACTTCTGGAGGGGAAAGCTGAAACTCTGTGAGATGAATTAACAGAAAACAAAGCAGTTTCTCAGAAAGCTTCTTTCCAGTTTTTAATTGAAGATATTTCCTTTTTCACCATATCCCTCCATGGGCTTCCAAATATCACATTGCAAATTCCACAAGAACAGTCTTAGCGAAATGCTTCTTGAGGGGTAAGCTGTAACTCTGTGAGATGAATTAACAGAACACAAAGCAGTTTCTCAGAAAACTTCTTTCCAGTTTTTATGTGAGGAAATTTCCTTTTTAAACGTACCCCTCTATGGGCTTCCAAATATCACTTTGTAAACTCCACAAGAACAGTCTCAGCGAAAGGATTCTTGATAGGAAAGCTGTAACTCTGTGCATGAATTAACAGAACACAAAGCAGTTTCTCAGAAAGCTTCTTTCCAGTTTTTGTCTAAGGACATTTCCTTTTTCTCCATAGCCCTCTATGGGCTTCTAAATATCACGTTCTAAATTGCACAAGAACAGTCTTAGCGAAAGGATTCTTGAGAGGAAAGCTGTAACTCTGTGAGATGAATTAAGAGAACACAAAACAGTTTTTCAGAAAGCTTCTTTTCAGTTTTTATCTTAGGTTATTTCCTTTTTCACTGTAGACCTCTGTAGGCTTCTAAATATCACTTCCCAAATTGGACAAGAACAGTCTTAGGGAAAGGCTTCGTGAGGGGAAAGCTGTAACTTTGTGAGATGAATTAACAGAACACAACGCAGTGTCTCAGAAAGCTTCTTTCCCGTTTTAAACCGAAGATATTTCCTTTTCACCATAGCTCTCTATGGCCTTCGAAATGTCACGTTGCAAATTCCACAAGAACAGTCATAGCGAAAGGCTTCCTCAGGGGAAAGCTGTAACTCTGTGGGATGAATTCACAGATCAGAAAGCTGTTTCTCAGAAAGCTTCTTTCTCACGTTTATGGCGGATATTTCCTTTGGCCCTATAGTCTTCAACGGGAACCGAATTATCCCTTCTCAGATTCCACAGAAATAAGGTTAGCAAACAGCTCTATGACATATAGCTCTCACTCAGTGAGTGGAAGTCACGTATCACAAAGCAGTTTCTCAGAAATGTTCTTTTCAGTTTTTATCTTAGGATATTTCCTTTTTCACCATAGCCCTCTATGGGCTTACAAATACCACTCTGCAAATTCCACAAGAACAGTCTTACCAAAAGGCTTCTTAAGGGGAAAGCTGTAACTCTGTGAGGTGAATTAACAGAACACAAAGCAGTTTCTCAGAAAGCTTCTTTTCAGCTTTTTTCTTAGGATATTTCCTTTTTCACCATAGCCCTATAAGGGCTTACAAATATCACTATGAGTATTACACAAGAAGAGTCTTAGCAAAAGTCTTTTTGAGGGTAAAGCTGTAACTCTTTGAGATGAATTAACAGAACACAAAGCAGTTTCTTAGAAAGCTTCTTTCCATTTTTTAACTGAAGGTATTTCCCTTTTCACCACAGCCGTCTATGGGCTTCAAAATATCACTTTGCAAATTCAAAAAGAACAGTCCTAGCGAAAGGCTTCTTGAGTGGAATGCTGTAACTCTGTGAGATGAATTAACAGATCTCAGAGAAGTTTCTCAGAAAGCTTCTTTCTCACTTTTAGCGGCAGATATTTCCTTTGGCCCTATAGTCTTCAAAGGGATCCAAAATAACAGTTCTCCGATTCCATAGAAATAAGGCTATCAAACAGCTCTAGGAAATAGAGCTGTAACTCAGTGAGTGGAAGTCACATAATACTAAACCGTTTCTCAGAAAGCCTCTTTCAGTTTTTAACTGAAGCTATATCCTTTTTCACCGTAGCCCTCTATGGGCTTCAAAATATCCCTTTGAAAATACAGCAAGAACAGTCTTAGCGAAAGGCTTCTAGAGGGGAAAGCTGTAACTCTGTTAGGTGAATTAACAGAACACAAAGCAGTTTCTCAGGAATGTTCTTTACAGTTTTTATCTGAAGATATTTCCTTTTCTCCATAGCGCTCTATGGGCTACCAAATATCACATTTCAAATTCCGCAAGAACAGTCTTAGCGAAAGACTTCCTGAGGGGAAAGCTGTAAGTCTGTGAGATGAATTAAAAGAACACAAAGCAATTTCTCAGAAAGCTTCTTTCCAGTTTTTATCGGAGGATATTTCGTTTTCACCATAGCCGTCTATTGGCTTCCAAATATCATTTTTCAAATTGTGCAAGAATAATCTTAGCGAAAGGCTTCTTGAGGGGAAAGCTGTAACTCTGTGAAATGAATTCGCAAATCACAAAGAAGTTTCTCAGAAAGCTTCTTTCTAACTTTAACGACGGATATTTCCTTTGGCCCTTCAGTCTTCAAAGGGATCCGAAATAACAGTTCTCAGATTCCACAGAAATAAGACTGCCAAACAGCTCTACGAAATACAGCTGTAACTCAGTGAGTGGAAGTCATATATCACAAAGCAGTTTCTCAGAAAGCTTCTTTTCAGTTTTTAACTGAAGATATATCCTTTTTCACTATAGGTCACTATGAGCTTCCAAATATCACTTTGCATATTCCACAAGAACTGTCTTAGCGAAAGGCTTCTTGAAGGGAAACCTGTAACTCTGTGAGATGAATTAACAAAACACAAAGCAGTTTCTCAGAATGGTTCTTTTCAGTTTTTATCTTAGGATATTTACGTTTTCACCATCGACTTCTATGGGCTTACAAATATCACTTTGCAAATTCCACAAGAACAGTCTTAGCGAAAGGCTTCTAGAGGGGAAAGCTGAAACTCTGTGAGGTGAATTAACAGAATACAAAGCAGTTTCTCAGAAAGTTTCTTTCCAGTTTTTAACTGAAGGTATTTCCTTTTTCACCATAGCCCTCGACGGGCTTTCAAATATCACTTTGCAAATTCCACAAGAACAGTCTTAGCGAACGGCTTCTTGAGGGGAAAGATGAAACTCTGTCAGATAAATTAACAGAACACAAAACAGTTTGTTGGAAAGCTTCTTTCCATTTTTGATCCGAGGACATTTCCTTTTACACCATAGCCCTCTCACGGCTTCCAAATATCACTTTGCAAATTCCACGAGAACCGTCTTAGCGAAAGACTTCTGGAGGGGAAAGCTGAAACTCTGTGAGATGAATTAACAGAAAACAAAGCAGTTTCTCAGAAAGCTTCTTTCCAGTTTTTAATTGAAGATATTTCCTTTTTCACCATATCCCTCCATGGGCTTCCAAATATCACATTGCAAATTCCACAAGAACAGTCTTAGCGAAATGCTTCTTGAGGGGTAAGCTGTAAGTCTGTGAGATGAATTAACAGAACACAAAGCAGTTTCTCAGAAAACTTCTTTCCAGTTTTTATGTGAGGAAATTTCCTTTTTAACCGTACCCCTCTATGGGCTTCCAAATATCACTTTGTAAACTCCACAAGAACAGTCTTAGCGAAAGGATTCTTGATAGGAAAGCTGTAACTCTGTGCATGAATTAACAGAACACAAAGCAGTTTCTCAGAAAGCTTCTTTCCAGTTTTTATCTAAGGACATTTCCTTTTTCTCCATAGCCCTCTATGGGCTTCTAAATATCACGTTCTAAATTGCACAAGAACAGTCTTAGCGAAAGGATTCTTGAGAGGAAAGCTGTAACTCTGTGAGATGAATTAAGAGAACACAAAGCAGTTTTTCAGAAAGCTTCTTTTCAGTTTTTATCTTAGGTTATTTCCTTTTTCACTGTAGACCTCTGTAGGCTTCTAAATATCACTTCCCAAATTGGACAAGAACAGTCTTAGGGAAAGGCTTCGTGAGGGGAAAGCTGAAACTTTGTGAGATGAATTAACAGAACACAACGCAGTGTCTCAGAAAGCTTCTTTCCCGTTTTAAACCGAAGATATTTCCTTTTCACCATAGCTCTCTATGGCCTTCGAAATGTCACGTTGCAAATTCCACAAGAACAGTCATAGCGAAAGGCTTCCTCAGGGGAAAGCTGTAACTCTGTGGGATGAATTCACAGATCAGAAAGCTGTTTCTCAGAAAGCTTCTTTCTCACGTTTATGGCGGATATTTCCTTTGGCCCTATAGTCTTCAACGGGAACCGAATTATCCCTTCTCAGATTCCACAGAAATAAGGTTAGCAAACAGCTCTATGACATATAGCTCTCACTCAGTGAGTGGAAGTCACGTATCACAAAGGAGTTTCTCAGAAATGTTCTTTTCAGTTTTTATCTTAGGATATTTCCTTTTTCACCATAGCCCTCTATGGGCTTACAAATACCACTCTGCAAATTCCACAAGAACAGTCTTACCAAAAGGCTTCTTAAGGGGAAAGCTGTAACTCTGTGAGGTGAATTAACAGAACACAAAGCAGTTTCTCAGAAAGCTTCTTTTCAGCTTTTTTCTTAGGATATTTCCTTTTTCACCATAGCCCTATAAGGGCTTACAAATATCACTATGAGTATTACACAAGAAGAGTCTTAGCAAAAGTCTTTTTGAGGGTAAAGCTGTAACTCTTTGAGATGAATTAACAGAACACAAAGCCGTTTCTTAGAAAGCTTCTTTCCATTTTTTAACTGAAGGTATTTCCCTTTTCACCACAGCCGTCTATGGGCTTCGAAATATCACTTTGCAAATTCAAAAAGAACAGTCCTAGCGAAAGGCTTCTTGAGTGGAATGCTGTAACTCTGTGAGATGAATTAACAGATCTCAGAGAAGTTTCTCAGAAAGCTTCTTTCTCACTTTTAGCGGCAGATATTTCCTTTGGCCCTATAGTCTTCAAAGGGATCCAAAATAACAGTTCTCCGATTCCATAGAAATAAGGCTATCAAACAGCTCTAGGAAATAGAGCTGTAACTCAGTGAGTGGAAGTCACATAATACAAAACCGTTTCTCAGAAAGCCTCTTTCAGTTTTTAACTGAAGCTATATCCTTTTTCACTGTAGCCCTCTATGGGCTTCAAAATATCACTTTGAAAATACAGCAAGAACAGTCTTAGCAAAAGGCTTCTAGAGGGGAAAGCTGTAACTCTGTTAGGTGAATTAACAGAACACAAAGCAGTTTCTCAGGAATGTTCTTTACAGTTTTTATCTGAAGATATTTCCTTTTCTCCATAGCGCTCTATGGGCTACCAAATATCACATTTCAAATTCCGCAAGAACAGTCTTAGCGAAAGACTTCCTGAGGGGAAAGCTGTAAGTCTGTGAGATGAATTAAAAGAACACAAAGCAATTTCTCAGAAAGCTTCTTTCCAGTTTTTATCGGAGGATATTTTGTTTTCACCATAGCCGTCTATTGGCTTCCAAATATCATTTTTCAAATTGTGCAAGAATAATCTTAGCGAAAGGCTTCTTGAGGGGAAAGCTGTAACTCTGTGAAATGAATTCGCAAATCACAAAGAAGTTTCTCAGAAAGCTTCTTTCTAACTTTAACGACGGATATTTCCTTTGGCCCTTCAGTCTTCAAAGGGATCCGAAATAACAGTTCTCAGATTCCACAGAAATAAGACTGCCAAACAGCTCTACGAAATACAGCTGTAACTCAGTGAGTGGAAGTCATATATCACAAAGCAGTTTCTCAGAAATCTTCTTTTCAGTTTTTAGCTGAAGATATATCCTTTTTCACTATAGGTCACTATGAGCTTCCAAATATCACTTTGCATATTCCACAAGAACTGTCTTAGCGAAAGGCTTCTTGAAGGGAAACCTGTAACTCTGTGAGATGAATTAACAAAACACAAAGCAGTTTCTCAGAATGGTTCTTTTCAGTTTTTATCTTAGGATATTTACGTTTTCACCATCGACTTCTATGGGCTTACAAATATCACTTTGCAAATTCCACAAGAACAGTCTTAGCGAAAGGCTTCTAGAGGGGAAAGCTGAAACTCTGTGAGGTGAATTAACAGAATACAAAGCAGTTTCTCAGAAAGTTTCTTTCCAGTTTTTAACTGAAGGTATTTCCTTTTTCACCATAGCCCTCGACGGGCTTTCAAATATCACTTTGCAAATTCCACAAGAACAGTCTTAGCGAACGGCTTCTTGAGGGGAAAGCTGAAACTCTGTCAGATAAATTAACAGAACACAAAACAGTTTGTTGGAAAGCTTCTTTCCATTTTTGATCCGAGGACATTTCCTTTTACACCATAGCCCTCTCACGGCTTCCAAATATCACTTTGCAAATTCCACGAGAACCGTCTTAGCGAAAGACTTCTGGAGGGGAAAGCTGAAACTCTGTGAGATGAATTTACAGAAAACAAAGCAGTTTCTCAGAAAGCTTCTTTCCAGTTTTTAATTGAAGATATTTCCTTTTTCACCATATCCCTCCATGGGCTTCCAAATATCACATTGCAAATTCCACAAGAACAGTCTTAGCGAAATGCTTCTTGAGGGGTAAGCTGTAACTCTGTGAGATGAATTAACAGAACACAAAGCAGTTTCTCAGAAAACTTTTTTCCAGTTTTTATGTGAGGAAATTTCCTTTTTAAACGTACCCCTCTATGGGCTTCCAAATATCACTTTGTAAACTCCACAAGAACAGTCTTAGCGAAAGGATTCTTGATAGGAAAGCTGTAACTCTGTGCATGAATTAACAGAACACAAAGAAGTTTCTCAGAAAGCTTCTCTCCAGTTTTTAACTGAAGATATTTCCTTTTGCACCATAGCGCTCTATGGGCTTCCAAATATCTCTTTGGTAATTCCAGAAGAACAGCCTTAGTGAAGGGCTTCTTGAGGGTAGAGCTGTAATACTGTGAGATGAATTAACAAAACACAAAGCAGTTTCTCAGAAAGCTTCTTTCCAGTTTTTATGTGAGGAAATTTCCTTTTTAACCGTACCCCTCTATGGGCTTCCAAATATCACTTTGTAAACTCCACAAGAACAGTCTTAGCGAAAGGATTCGTGATAGGAAAGGTGTAACTCTGTGTATGAATTAACAGAACACAAAGCAGTTTCTCAGAAAGCTTCTCTCCAGTTTTTAACTGAAGATATTTCCATTTTCACCATAGCCCTCTATGAGCTTCCAAATATCATTTTGCAAATTTCACAACAACAGTCTTAATGAACGGCTTCTTGAGGGGAAAGCTATAACTCTGTGAGATGAATTAACGTTACACAAAACAGTTTCTCAAAAAGCTTCTTTTCAGTTTTTATCTTAGGATATTTCCTTTTTCACCATAGCCCTCTATTGTTTTCCAAATATCACTTTGCAAATTCCACGAGAACAGTCTTAGCGAAAGGCCTCTTGAGGGGAAACTGTAGCTCTGTGAGATCAATTCACAGAACTCAAAGAAGTTTCTCAGAAAGCTTCTTTCACACTTTTAGTGGCGGATATTTCCTTTGGACCTATAGTCTTCAAAGAGATCCGAAGTAACATTTCTCAGATTCCACAGAAATAAGCCTAGCCAACAGTTCTACGAAATACAGCTGTTTCTCAGTGACAGGAAATCACATATCACAAAGCAGTTCCTCGGAAGCTTCTTTTCACTTTTTAACTGAAGCTATATCCTTTTTCACCATAGCGATGTATGGACTTCCAAAGACCACTTTGGAAATTCCACAAGAACAGTCTTGGTGAAAGGCTTCTTGAGGGGAAAGCTGTAACTCTGTGAGATGAACTAAGAGAACACAAAACCGTTTCTCAGAAAGCTTCTTTCCAGTTTTTAACTGAAGATATTTCCCTTTTCACCATAGCCCTCTATGGGCTTCCAAATATCAATTTGAAAATAACACAAGATCAGTCTTAGTGAATGGCTTTTTGTTCGGAAAGCTGTAACTCTCTGAGATGAATTAACAAAACACAAAGCAGTTTCTCAGAAAGCTTCTTTTCAGTTTTTATCTTACGATATTTCCTTTTTCACCATAGTTCTGTAAGCACTTCCAAATATCACTTCGCAAATTTCACAAGAACAGTCTTAGTAAACGACTTCTTGAGGGGAATGCTGTACCTCTGTGAGATGGATTAACAGAACACAAAGCAGTTTCTCAGAAACGTTCTTTCCACTTTTTAACTGAAGATATTTCCTTTTTCCCCATAGCACTCTATGGGCTTCCAAATATCACTTTGCAAAATCCACGAGAACAGTCTTAGTGAACGGTTTCTTGAGGGGAAAGCTGTAAGTCTGTGAGATGAATTCAGAGAACACAAAGCAGTTTCTCAGAAATTTTCTTTTCAGTTTTTATCTTAGGATATTTTCTTTTTAACCATAGATCTCTATGGTTTTCCATATACCTTTTTCCAAATTCCACAAAAACAGCTTTCGCGAAAGTTTTCTTGAGGGGAAAGCCGTAATTCTGTGAGATGAATTAACAGAACACAAAGCAATTTCTCAGAAAGCTACTTTCCAGTTTTTATCTGAAGATATTTCCTTTACACCATGGTCCTCTATGGGCTTCCAAATATCACTTTGCAAATTCCACAAGAACAGTCTTACTGAACGACTTCTTGAGGGGAAAGCTGTAATTCTATAAGATGAATTAACAGAACACAAAGTCGTTTCTCAGAAAGCTTCTTTTCAGTTCTTCTCTTAGGAAATTTCTTTTTCACCACAGCCCTCTATGGGCTTCCAAATGTCACTTTGCAAATTCCACAAGAACAGTCTTAGCGGAATGCTTCTTGAGGGGAAAGGTGTAACACTGTCGGATGAATTAACAGAACACAAAGCAGTTTCTCAGAAAACTTCTTTCCAGTTTATAACTGAAGATATTTCCTTTTTCACCATAGCCCCCTATGTGTTCCAAATATCACTTTGAAAATTCCACAAGAACGGTCTTAATGAACGGTTTCTGGAGGGCAAAGCTGTAACTGTGTGAGATGAATTAACGGAACACAAAGTAGTTTCTCAAGAAGCTTCTTTCTAGTTTTCATCTGAGGACATTTCCTTTTTCACCATAGCCCTCTATGGGCTTCCAAATTTCACTTTGCAAATTCCACAAGAACAGTCTTAACGAAAGACTTCTTGAGGAGAAAGCTGTAACTCTGTGAGATGAATTAACAGAAAACAAAGCAGTTTCTCAGAAAGCTTCTATACAGTTTGTAACTGAAGATATTCCTTTTTTCACCATAACCCTATATGGGCTTCCAAATATTACTTTGCGAATTACACAAGAACAGTCATAGAGAAAGGCTTCTCGAGGGGAAAGCTGTAACTCTGTGAGATGAATTAACAGAACACAAAGCAGTTTCTCAGAAAGCTTCTTTCCAGTTTTTATCTAAGGACATTTCCTTTTTCTCCATAGCCCTCTATGGGCTTCTAAATATCACATTCTAAATTGCACAAGAACAGTCTTAGCGAAAGGATTCTTGAGAGGAAAGCTGTAACTCTGTGAGATGAATTAAGAGAACACAAAGCAGTTTTTCAGAAAGCTTCTTTTCAGTTTTTATCTTAGGTTATTTCCTTTTTCACTGTAGACCTCTGTAGGCTTCTAAATATCACTTCCCAAATTCGACAAGAACAGTCTTAGGGAAAGGCTTCGTGAGGGGAAAGCTGTAACTTTGTGAGATGAATTAACAGAACACAACGCAGTGTCTCAGAAAGCTTCTTTCCCGTTTTAAACCGAAGATATTTCCTTTTCACCATAGCTCTCTATGGCCTTCGAAATGTCACGTTGCAAATTCCACAAGAACAGTCATAGCGAAAGGCTTCCTCAGGGGAAAGCTGTAACTCTGTGGGATGAATTCACAGATCAGAAAGCTGTTTCTCAGAAAGCTTCTTTCTCACGTTTATGGCGGATATTTCCTTTGGCCCTATAGACTTCAACGGGAACCGAATTATCCCTTCTCAGATTCCACAGAAATAAGGTTAGCAAACAGCTCTATGACATATAGCTCTCACTCAGTGAGTGGAAGTCACGTATCACAAAGCAGTTTCTCAGAAATGTTCTTTTCAGTTTTTATCTTAGGATATTTCCTTTTTCACCATAGCCCTCTATGGGCTTACAAATACCACTCTGCAAATTCCACAAGAACAGTCTTACCAAAAGGCTTCTTAAGGGGAAAGCTGTAACTCTGTGAGGTGAATTAACAGAACACAAAGCAGTTTCTCAGAAAGCTTCTTTTCAGCTTTTTTCTTAGGATATTTCCTTTTTCACCATAGCCCTATAAGGGCTTACAAATATCACTATGAGTATTACACAAGAAGAGTCTTAGCAAAAGTCTTTTTGAGGGTAAAGCTGTAACTCTTTGAGATGAATTAACAGAACACAAAGCAGTTTCTTAGAAAGCTTCTTTCCATTTTTTAACTGAAGGTATTTCCCTTTTCACCAAAGCCGTCTATGGGCTTCGAAATATCACTTTGCAAATTCAAAAAGAACAGTCCTAGCGAAAGGCTTCTTGAGTGGAATGCTGTAACTCTGTGAGATGAATTAACAGATCTCAGAGAAGTTTCTCAGAAAGCTTCTTTCTCACTTTTAGCGGCAGATATTTCCTTTGGCCCTATAGTCTTCAAAGGGATCCAAAATAACAGTTCTCCGATTCCATAGAAATAAGGCTATCAAACAGCTCTAGGAAATAGAGCTGTAACTCAGTGAGTGGAAGTCACATAATACTTAACCGTTTCTCAGAAAGCCTCTTTCAGTTTTTAACTGAAGCTATATCCTTTTTCACCGTAGCCCTCTATGGGCTTCAAAATATCACTTTGAAAATAGAGCAAGAACAGTCTTAGCGAAAGGCTTCTAGAGGGGAAAGCTGTAACTCTGTTAGGTGAATTAACAGAACACAAAGCAGTTTCTCAGGAATGTTCTTTACAGTTTTTATCTGAAGATATTTCCTTTTCTCCATAGCGCTCTATGGGCTACCAAATATCACATTTCAAATTCCACAAGAACAGTCTTAGCGAAAGACTTCCTGAGGGGAAAGCTGTAAGTCTGTGAGATGAATTAAAAGAACACAAAGCAATTTCTCAGAAAGCTTCTTTCCAGTTTTTATCGGAGGATATTTCGTTTTCACCATAGCCGTCTATTGGCTTCCAAATATCATTTTTCAAATTGTGCAAGAATAATCTTAGCGAAAGGCTTCTTGAGGGGAAAGCTGTAACTCTGTGAAATGAATTCGCAAATCACAAAGAAGTTTCTCAGAAAGCTTCTTTCTAACTTTAACGACGGATATTTACTTTGGCCCTTCAGTCTTCAAAGGGATCCGAAATAACAGTTCTCAGATTCCACAGAAATAAGACTGCCAAACAGCTCTACGAAATACAGCTGTAACTCCGTGAGTGGAAGTCATATATCACAAAGCAGTTTCTCAGAAAGCTTCTTTTCAGTTTTTAACTGAAGATATATCCTTTTTCACTATAGGTCACTATGAGCTTCCAAATATCACTTTGCATATTCCACAAGAACTGTCTTAGCGAAAGGCTTCTTGAAGGGAAACCTGTAACTCTGTGAGATGAATTAACAAAACACAAAGCAGTTTCTCAGAATGGTTCTTTTCAGTTTTTATCTTAGGATATTTACGTTTTCACCATCGACTTCTATGGGCTTACAAATATCACTTTGCAAATTCCACAAGAACAGTCTTAGCGAAAGGCTTCTAGAGGGGAAAGCTGAAACTCTGTGAGGTGAATTAACAGAATACAAAGCAGTTTCTCAGAAAGTTTCTTTCCAGTTTTTAACTGAAGGTATTTCCTTTTTCACCATAGCCCTCGACGGGCTTTCAAATATCACTTTGCAAATTCCACAAGAACAGTCTTAGCGAACGGCTTCTTGAGGGGAAAGCTGAAACTCTGTCAGATAAATTAACAGAACACAAAACAGTTTGTTGGAAAGCTTCTTTCCATTTTTGATCCGAGGACATTTCCTTTTACACCATAGCCCTCTCACGGCTTCCAAATATCACTTTGCAAATTCCACGAGAACCGTCTTAGCGAAAGACTTCTGGAGGGGAAAGCTGAAACTCTGTGAGATGAATTAACAGAAAACAAAGCAGTTTCTCAGAAAGCTTCTTTCCAGTTTTTAATTGAAGATATTTCCTTTTTCACCATATCCCTCCATGGGCTTCCAAATATCACATTGCAAATTCCACAAGAACAGTCTTAGCGAAATGCTTCTTGAGGGGTAAGCTGTAACTCTGTGAGATGAATTAACAGAACACAAAGCAGTTTCTCAGAAAACTTCTTTCCAGTTTTTATGTGAGGAAATTCCCTTTTTAAACGTACCCCTCTATGGGCTTCCAAATATCACTTTGTAAACTCCACAAGAACAGTCTTAGCGAAAGAATTTTTGATAGGAAAGATGTAACTCTGTGCATGAATTAACAGAACACAAAGAAGTTTCTCAGAAAGCTTCTTTCCAGTTTTTATCTAAGGACATTTCCTTTTTCTCCATAGCCCTCTATGGGCTTCTAAATATCACGTTCTAAATTGCACAAGAACAGTCTTAGCGAAAGGATTCTTGAGAGGAAAGCTGTAACTCTGTGAGATGAATTAAGAGAACACAAAGCAGTTTTTCAGAAAGCTTATTTTCAGTTTTTATCTTAGGTTATTTCCTTTTTCACTGTAGACCTCTGTAGGCTTCTAAATATCACTTCCCAAATTCCACAAGAACAGTCTTAGCGGAATGCTTCTTGAGGGGAAAGGTGTAACACTGTCAGATGAATTAACAGAACACAAAGCAGTTTCTCAGAAAACTTCTTTCCAGTTTATAACTGAAGATATTTCCTTTTTCACCATAGCCCCCTATGTGTTTCCAAATATCACTTTGAAAATTCCACAAGAACGGTCTTAATAAACGGTTTCTGGAGGGCAAAGCTGTAACTGTGTGAGATGAATTAACGGAACACAAAGTAGTTTCTCAAGAAGCTTCTTTCTAGTTTTCATCTGAGGACATTTCCTTTTTCACCATAGCCCTCTATGGGCTTCCAAATTTCACTTTGCAAATTCCACAAGAACAGTCTTAACGAAAGACTTCTTGAGGGGAAAGCTGTAACTCTGTGAGATGAATTAACAGAAAACAAAGCAGTTTCTCAGAAAGCTTCTATACAGTTTCTAACTGAAGATATTCCTTTTTTCACCATAACCCTATATGGGCTTCCAAATATTACCTTGCGAATTACACAAGAACAGTCATAGAGAAAGGCTTCTCGAGGGGAAAGCTGTAATTCTGTGAGATGAATTAACAGAACACAAAGCAGTTTCTCAGAAAGCTTCTTTCCAGTTTTTATCTAAGGACATTTCCTTTTTCTCCATAGCCCTCTATGGGCTTCTAAATATCACATTCTAAATTGCACAAGAACAGTCTTAGCGAAAGGATTCTTGAGAGGAAAGCTGTAACTCTGTGAGATGAATTAAGAGAACACAAAGCAGTTTTTCAGAAAGCTTATTTTCAGTTTTTATCTTAGGTTATTTCCTTTTTCACTGTAGACCTCTGTAGGCTTCTAAATATCACTTCCCAAATTCGACAAGAACAGTCTTAGGGACAGGCTTCGTGAGGGGAAAGCTGTAACTTTGTGAGATGAATTAACAGAACACAACGCAGTGTCTCAGAAAGCTTCTTTCCCGTTTTAAACCGAAGATATTTCCTTTTCACCATAGCTCTCTATGGCCTTCGAAATGTCACGTTGCAAATTCCACAAGAACAGTCATAGCGAAAGGCTTCCTCAGGGGAAAGCTGTAACTCTGTGGGATGAATTCACAGATCAGAAAGCTGTTTCTCAGAAAGCTTCTTTCTCACGTTTATGGCGGATATTTCCTTTGGCCCTATAGTCTTCAACGGGAACCGAATTATCCCTTCTCAGATTCCACAGAAATAAGGTTAGCAAACAGTTCTATGACATATAGCTCTCACTCAGTGAGTGGAAGTCACGTATCACAAAGCAGTTTCTCAGAAATGTTCTTTTCAGTTTTTATCTTAGGATATTTCCTTTTTCACCATAGCCCTCTATGGGCTTACAAATACCACTCTGCAAATTCCACAAGAACAGTCTTACCAAAAGGCTTCTTAAGGGGAAAGCTGTAACTCTGTGAGGTGAATTAACAGAACACAAAGCAGTTTCTCAGAAAGCTTCTTTTCAGCTTTTTTCTTAGGATATTTCCTTTTTCACCATAGCCCTATAAGGGCTTACAAATATCACTATGAGTATTACACAAGAAGAGTCTTAGCAAAAGTCTTTTTGAGGGTAAAGCTGTAACTCTTTGAGATGAATTAACAGAACACAAAGCAGTTTCTTAGAAAGCTTCTTTCCATTTTTTAACTGAAGGTATTTCCCTTTTCACCACAGCCGTCTATGGGCTTCGAAATATCACTTTGCAAATTCAAAAAGAACAGTCCTAGCGAAAGGCTTCTTGAGTGGAATGCTGTAACTCTGTGAGATGAATTAACAGATCTCAGAGAAGTTTCTCAGAAAGCTTCTTTCTCACTTTTAGCGGCAGATATTTCCTTTGGCCCTATAGTCTTCAAAGGGATCCAAAATAACAGTTCTCCGATTCCATAGAAATAAGGCTATCAAACAGCTCTAGGAAATAGAGCTGTAACTCAGTGAGTGGAAGTCACATAATACTAAACCGTTTCTCAGAAAGCCTCTTTCAGTTTTTAACTGAAGCTATATCCTTTTTCACCGTAGCCCTCTATGGGCTTCAAAATATCCCTTTGAAAATACAGCAAGAACAGTCTTAGCGAAAGGCTTCTAGAGGGGAAAGCTGTAACTCTGTTAGGTGAATTAACAGAACACAAAGCAGTTTCTCAGGAATGTTCTTTACAGTTTTTATCTGAAGATATTTCCTTTTCTCCATAGCGCCCTTTGGGCTACCAAATATCACATTTCAAATTCCACAAGAACAGTCTTAGCGAAAGACTTCCTGAGGGGAAAGCTGTAAGTCTGTGAGATGAATTAAAAGAACACAAAGCAATTTCTCAGAAAGCTTCTTTCCAGTTTTTATCGGAGGATACTTCGTTTTCACCATAGCCGTCTATTGGCTTCCAAATATCATTTTTCAAATTGTGCAAGAATAATCTTAGCGAAAGGCTTCTTGAGGGGAAAGCTGTAACTCTGTGAAATGAATTCGCAAATCACAAAGAAGTTTCTCAGAAAGCTTCTTTCTAACTTTAACGACGGATATTTCCTTTGGCCCTTCAGTCTTCAAAGGGATCCGAAATAACAGTTCTCAGATTCCACAGAAATAAGACTGCCAAACAGCTCTACGAAATACAGCTGTAACTCCGTGAGTGGAAGTCATATATCACAAAGCAGTTTCTCAGAAAGCTTCTTTTCAGTTTTTAACTGAAGATATATCCTTTTTCACTATAGGTCACTATGAGCTTCCAAATATCACTTTGCATATTCCACAAGAACTGTCTTAGCGAAAGGCTTCTTGAAGGGAAACCTGTAACTCTGTGAGATGAATTAACAAAACACAAAGCAGTTTCTCAGAATGGTTCTTTTCAGTTTTTATCTTAGGATATTTACGTTTTCACCATCGACTTCTATGGGCTTACAAATATCACTTTGCAAATTCCACAAGAACAGTCTTAGCGAAAGGCTTCTAGAGGGGAAAGCTGAAACTCTGTGAGGTGAATTAACAGAATACAAAGCAGTTTCTCAGAAAGTTTCTTTCCAGTTTTTAACTGAAGGTATTTCCTTTTTCACCATAGCCCTCGACGGGCTTTCAAATATCACTTTGCAAATTCCACAAGAACAGTCTTAGCGAACGGCTTCTTGAGGGGAAAGCTGAAACTCTGTCAGATAAATTAACAGAACACAAAACAGTTTGTTGGAAAGCTTCTTTCCATTTTTGATCCGAGGACATTTCCTTTTACACCATAGCCCTCTCTCGGCTTCCAAATATCACTTTGCATATTCCACGAGAACCGTCTTAGCGAAAGACTTCTGGAGGGGAAAGCTGAAACTCTGTGAGATGAATTAACAGAAAACAAAGCAGTTTCTCAGAAAGCTTCTTTCCAGTTTTTAATTGAAGATATTTCCTTTTTCACCATATCCCTCCATGGGCTTCCAAATATCACATTGCAAATTCCACAAGAACAGTCTTAGCGAAATGCTTCTTGAGGGGTAAGCTGTAACTCTGTGAGATGAATTAACAGAACACAAAGCAGTTTCTCAGAAAACTTCTTTCCAGTTTTTATGTGAGGAAATTTCCTTTTTAAACGTACCCCTCTATGGGCTTCCAAATATCACTTTGTAAACTCCACAAGAACAGTCTTAGCGAAAGGATTCTTGATAGGAAAGCTGTAACTCTGTGCATGAATTAACAGAACACAAAGAAGTTTCTCAGAAAGCTTCTCTCCAGTTTTTAACTGAAGATATTTCCTTTTTCACCATAGCGCTCTATGGGCTTCCAAATATCTCTTTGGAAATTCCAGAAGAACAGTCTTAGTGAAGGGCTTCTTGAGGGTAGAGCTGTAATACTGTGAGATGAATTAACAAAACACAAAGCAGTTTCTCAGAAAGCTTCTTTCCAGTTTTTATGTGAGGAAATTTCCTTTTTAACCGTACCCCTCTATGGGCTTCCAAATATCACTTTGTAAACTCCACAAGAACAGTCTTAGCGAAAGGATTCGTGATAGGAAAGGTGTAACTCTGTGTATGAATTAACAGAACACAAAGCAGTTTCTCAGAAAGCTTCTCTCCAGTTTTTAACTGAAGATATTTCCATTTTCACCATAGCCCTCTATGAGCTTCCAAATATCATTTTGCAAATTTCACAACAACAGTCTTAATGAACGGCTTCTTGAGGGGAAAGCTATAACTCTGTGAGATGAATTAACGGTACGCAAAACAGTTTCTCAAAAAGCTTCTTTTCAGTTTTTATCTTAGGATATTTCCTTTTTCACCATAGCCCTCTATTGTTTTCCAAATATCACTTTGCAAATTCCACGAGAACAGTCTTAGCGAAAGGCCTCTTGAGGGGAAACTGTAGCTCTGTGAGATCAATTCACAGAACTCAAAGAAGTTTCTCAGAAAGCTTCTTTCACACTTTTAGTGGCGGATATTTCCTTTGGACCTATAGTCTTCAAAGAGATCCGAAGTAACATTTCTCAGATTCCACAGAAATAAGCCTAGCCAACAGTTCTACGAAATACAGCTGTTTCTCAGTGACAGGAAATCACATATCACAAAGCAGTTCCTCGGAAAGCTTCTTTTCACTTTTTAACTGAAGCTATATCCTTTTTCACCATAGCGACGTATGGACTTCCAAAGACCACTTTGGAAATTCCACAAGAACAGTCTTGGTGAAAGGCTTCTTGAGGGGAAAGCTGTAACTCTGTGAGATGAACTAAGAGAACACAAAACCGTTTCTCAGAAAGCTTCTTTCCAGTTTTTAACTGAAGATATTTCCCTTTTCACCATAGCCCTCTATGGGCTTCCAAATATCAATTTGAAAATAACACAAGATCAGTCTTAGTGAATGGCTTTTTGTTCGGAAAGCTGTAACTCTCTGAGATGAATTAACAAAACACAAAGCAGTTTCTCAGAAAGCTTCTTTTCAGTTTTTATCTTACGATATTTCCTTTTTCACCATAGTTCTCTAAGCACTTCCAAATATCACTTCGCAAATTTCACAAGAACAGTCTTAGTAAACGACTTCTTGAGGGGAATGCTGTACCTCTGTGAGATGGATTAACAGAACACAAAGCAGTTTCTCAGAAACGTTCTTTCCACTTTTTAACTGAAGATATTTCCTTTTTCCCCATAGCACTCTATGGGCTTCCAAATATCACTTTGCAAAATCCACGAGAACAGTCTTAGTGAACAGTTTCTTGAGGGGAAAGCCGTAATTCTGTGAGATGAATTAACAGAACACAAAGCAATTTCTCAGAAAGCTACTTTCCAGTTTTTATCTGAAGATATTTCCTTTACACCATGGTCCTCTATGGGCTTCCAAATATCACTTTGCAAATTCCACAAGAACAGTCTTACTGAACGACTTCTTGAGGGGAAAGCTGTAATTCTATAAGATGAATTAACAGAACACAAAGTCGTTTCTCAGAAAGCTTCTTTTCAGTTCTTCTCTTAGGAAATTTCTTTTTCACCACAGCCCTCTATGGGCTTCCAAATGTCACTTTGCAAATTCCACAAGAACAGTCTTAGCGGAATGCTTCTTGAGGGGAAAGGTGTAACACTGTCAGATGAATTAACAGAACACAAAGCAGTTTCTCAGAAAACTTCTTTCCAGTTTATAACTGAAGATATTTCCTTTTTCACCATAGCCCCCTATGTGTTTCCAAATATCACTTTGAAAATTCCACAAGAACGGTCTTAATGAACGGTTTCTGGAGGGCAAAGCTGTAACTGTGTGAGATGAATTAACGGAACACAAAGTAGTTTCTCAAGAAGCTTCTTTCTAGTTTTCATCTGAGGACATTTCCTTTTTCACCATAGCCCTCTATGGGCTTCCAAATTTCACTTTGCAAATTCCACAAGAACAGTCTTAACGAAAGACTTCTTGAGGGGAAAGCTGTAACTCTGTGAGATGAATTAACAGAAAACAAAGCAGTTTCTCAGAAAGCTTCTATACAGTTTGTAACTGAAGATATTCCTTTTTTCACCATAACCCTATATGGGCTTCCAAATATTACTTTGCGAATTACACAAGAACAGTCATAGAGAAAGGCTTCTCGAGGGGAAAGCTGTAACTCTGTGAGATGAATTAACAGAACACAAAGCAGTTTCTCAGAAAGCTTCTTTCCAGTTTTTATCTAAGGACATTTCCTTTTTCTCCATAGCCCTCTATGGGCTTCTAAATATCACATTCTAAATTGCACAAGAACAGTCTTAGCGAAAGGATTCTTGAGAGGAAAGCTGTAACTCTGTGAGATGAATTAAGAGAACACAAAGCAGTTTTTCAGAAAGCTTCTTTTCAGTTTTTATCTTAGGTTATTTCCTTTTTCACTGTAGACCTCTGTAGGCTTCTAAATATCACTTCCCAAATTCGACAAGAACAGTCTTAGGGAAAGGCTTCGTGAGGGGAAAGCTGTAACTTTGTGAGATGAATTAACAGAACACAACGCAGTGTCTCAGAAAGCTTCTTTCCCGTTTTAAACCGAAGATATTTCCTTTTCACCATAGCTCTCTATGGCCTTCGAAATGTCACGTTGCAAATTCCACAAGAACAGTCATAGCGAAAGGCTTCCTCAGGGGAAAGCTGTAACTCTGTGGGATGAATTCACAGATCAGAAAGCTGTTTCTCAGAAAGCTTCTTTCTCACGTTTATGGCGGATATTTCCTTTGGCCCTATAGTCTTCAACGGGAACCGAATTATCCCTTCTCAGATTCCACAGAAATAATGTTAGCAAACAGCTCTATGACATATAGCTCTCACTCAGTGAGTGGAAGTCACGTATCACAAAGCAGTTTCTCAGAAATGTTCTTTTCAGTTTTTATCTTAGGATATTTCCTTTTTCACCATAGCCCTCTATGGGCTTACAAATACCACTCTGCAAATTCCACAAGAACAGTCTTACCAAAAGGCTTCTTAAGGGGAAAGCTGTAACTCTGTGAGGTGAATTAACAGAACACAAAGCAGTTTCTCAGAAAGCTTCTTTTCAGCTTTTTTCTTAGGATATTTCCTTTTTCACCATAGCCCTATAAGGGCTTACAAATATCACTATGAGTATTACACAAGAAGAGTCTTAGCAAAAGTCTTTTTGAGGGTAAAGCTGTAACTCTTTGAGATGAATTAACAGAACACAAAGCAGTTTCTTAGAAAGCTTCTTTCCATTTTTTAACTGAAGGTATTTCCCTTTTCACCACAGCCGTCTATGGGCTTCGAAATATCACTTTGCAAATTCAAAAAGAACAGTCCTAGCGAAAGGCTTCTTGAGTGGAATGCTGTAACTCTGTGAGATGAATTAACAGATCTCAGAGAAGTTTCTCAGAAAGCTTCTTTCTCACTTTTAGCAGCAGATATTTCCTTTGGCCCTATAGTCTTCAAAGGGATCCAAAATAACAGTTCTCCGATTCCATAGAAATAAGGCTATCAAACAGCTCTAGGAAATAGAGCTGTAACTCAGTGAGTGGAAGTCACATAATACTAAACCGTTTCTCAGAAAGCCTCTTTCAGTTTTTAACTGAAGCTATATCCTTTTTCACCGTAGCCCTCTATGGGCTTCAAAATATCCCTTTGAAAATACAGCAAGAACAGTCTTAGCGAAAGGCTTCTAGAGGGGAAAGCTGTAACTCTGTTAGGTGAATTAACAGAACACAAAGCAGTTTCTCAGGAATGTTCTTTACAGTTTTTATCTGAAGATATTTCCTTTTCTCCATAGCGCTCTATGGGCTACCAAATATCACATTTCAAATTCCACAAGAACAGTCTTAGCGAAAGACTTCCTGAGGGGAAAGCTGTAAGTCTGTGAGATGAATTAAAAGAACACAAAGCAATTTCTCAGAAAGCTTCTTTCCAGTTTTTATCGGAGGATATTTCGTTTTCACCATAGCCGTCTATTGGCTTCCAAATATCATTTTTCAAATTGTGCAAGAATAATCTTAGCGAAAGGCTTCTTGAGGGGAAAGCTGTAACTCTGTGAAATGAATTCGCAAATCACAAAGAAGTTTCTCAGAAAGCTTCTTTCTAACTTTAACGACGGATATTTCCTTTGGCCCTTCAGTCTTCAAAGGGATCCGAAATAACAGTTCTCAGATTCCACAGAAATAAGACTGCCAAACAGCTCTACGAAATACAGCTGTAACTCAGTGAGTGGAAGTCATATATCACAAAGCAGTTTCTCAGAAAGCTTCTTTTCAGTTTTTAACTGAAGATATATCCTTTTTCACTATAGGTCACTATGAGCTTCCAAATATCACTTTGCATATTCCACAAGAACTGTCTTAGCGAAAGGCTTCTTGAAGGGAAACCTGTAACTCTGTGAGATGAATTAACAAAACACAAAGCAGTTTCTCAGAATGGTTCTTTTCAGTTTTTATCTTAGGATATTTACGTTTTCACCATCGACTTCTATGGGCTTACAAATATCACTTTGCAAATTCCACAAGAACAGTCTTAGCGAAAGGCTTCTAGAGGGGAAAGCTGAAACTCTGTGAGGTGAATTAACAGAATACAAAGCAGTTTCTCAGAAAGTTTCTTTCCAGTTTTTAACTGAAGGTATTTCCTTTTTCACCATAGCCCTCGACGGGCTTTCAAATATCACTTTGCAAATTCCACAAGAACAGTCTTAGCGAACGGCTTCTTGAGGGGAAAGCTGAAACTCTGTCAGATAAGTTAACAGAACACAAAACAGTTTGTTGGAAAGCTTCTTTCCATTTTTGATCCGAGGACATTTCCTTTTACACCATAGCCCTCTCACGGCTTCCAAATATCACTTTGCAAATTCCACGAGAACCGTCTTAGCGAAAGACTTCTGGAGGGGAAAGCTGAAACTCTGTGAGATGAATTAACAGAAAACAAAGCAGTTTCTCTGAAAGCTTCTTTCCAGTTTTTAATTGAAGATATTTCCTTTTTCACCATATCCCTCCATGGGCTTCCAAATATCACATTGCAAATTCCACAAGAACAGTCTTAGCGAAATGCTTCTTGAGGGGTAAGCTGTAACTCTGTGAGATGAATTAACAGAACACAAAGCAGTTTCTCAGAAAACTTCTTTCCAGTTTTTATGTGAGGAAATTTCCTTTTTAAACGTACCCCTCTATGGGCTTCCAAATATCACTTTGTAAACTCCACAAGAACAGTCTTAGCGAAAGGATTCTTGATAGGAAAGCTGTAACTCTGTGCATGAATTAACAGAACACAAAGAAGTTTCTCAGAAAGCTTCTCTCCAGTTTTTAACTGAAGATATTTCCTTTTTCACCATAGCGCTCTATGGGCTTCCAAATATCTCTTTGGAAATTCCAGAAGAACAGTCTTAGTGAAGGGCTTCTTGAGGGTAGAGCTGTAATACTGTGAGATGAATTAACAAAACACAAAGCAGTTTCTCAGAAAGCTTCTTTCCAGTTTTTATGTGAGGAAATTTCCTTTTTAACCGTACCCCTCTATGGGCTTCCAAATATCACTTTGTAAACTCCACAAGAACAGTCTTAGCGAAAGGATTCGTGATAGGAAAGGTGTAACTCTGTGTATGAATTAACAGAACACAAAGCAGTTTCTCAGAAAGCTTCTCTCCAGTTTTTAACTGAAGATATTTCCATTTTCACCATAGCCCTCTATGAGCTTCCAAATATCATTTTGCAAATTTCACAACAACAGTCTTAATGAACGGCTTCTTGAGGGGAAAGCTATAACTCTGTGAGATGAATTAACGGTACGCAAAACAGTTTCTCAAAAAGCTTCTTTTCAGTTTTTATCTTAGGATATTTCCTTTTTCACCATAGCCCTCTATTGTTTTCCAAATATCACTTTGCAAATTCCACGAGAACAGTCTTAGCGAAAGGCCTCTTGAGGGGAAACTGTAGCTCTGTGAGATCAATTCACAGAACTCAAAGAAGTTTCTCAGAAAGCTTCTTTCACACTTTTAGTGGCGGATATTTCCTTTGGACCTATAGTCTTCAAAGAGATCCGAAGTAACATTTCTCAGATTCCACAGAAATAAGCCTAGCCAACAGTTCTACGAAATACAGCTGTTTCTCAGTGACAGGAAATCACATATCACAAAGCAGTTCCTCGGAAAGCTTCTTTTCACTTTTTAACTGAAGCTATATCCTTTTTCACCATAGCGACGTATGGACTTCCAAAGACCACTTTGGAAATTCCACAAGAACAGTCTTGGTGAAAGGCTTCTTGAGGGGAAAGCTGTAACTCTGTGAGATGAACTAAGAGAACACAAAACCGTTTCTCAGAAAGCTTCTTTCCAGTTTTTAACTGAAGATATTTCCCTTTTCACCATAGCCCTCTATGGGCTTCCAAATATCAATTTGAAAATAACACAAGATCAGTCTTAGTGAATGGCTTTTTGTTCGGAAAGCTGTAACTCTCTGAGATGAATTAACAAAACACAAAGCAGTTTCTCAGAAAGCTTCTTTTCAGTTTTTATCTTACGATATTTCCTTTTTCACCATAGTTCTCTAAGCACTTCCAAATATCACTTCGCAAATTTCACAAGAACAGTCTTAGTAAACGACTTCTTGAGGGGAATGCTGTACCTCTGTGAGATGGATTAACAGAACACAAAGCAGTTTCTCAAAAACGTTCTTTCCACTTTTTAACTGAAGATATTTCCTTTTTCCCCATAGCACTCTATGGGCTTCCAAATATCACTTTGCAAAATCCACGAGAACAGTCTTAGTGAACAGTTTCTTGAGGGGAAAGCTGAAAGTCTGTGAGATGAATTCAGAGAACACAAAGCAGTTTCTCAGAAATTTTCTTTTCAGTTTTTATCTTAGGATATTTTCTTTTTAACCATAGATCTCTATGGTTTTCCATATACCTTTTTCCAAATTCCACAAAAACAGCTTTCGCGAAAGTTTTCTTGAGGGGAAAGCCGCAATTCTGTGAGATGAATTAACAGAACACAAAGCAATTTCTCAGAAAGCTACTTTCCAGTTTTTATCTGAAGATATTTCCTTTACACCATGGTCCTCTATGGGCTTCCAAATATCACTTTGCAAATTTCACAAGAACAGTCTTACTGAACGACTTCTTGAGGGGAAAGCTGTAATTCTATAAGATGAATTAACAGAACACAAAGTCGTTTCTCAGAAAGCTTCTTTTCAGTTCTTATCTTAGGAAATTTCTTTTTCACCACAGCCCTCTATGGGCTTCCAAATGTCACTTTGCAAATTCCACAAGAACAGTCTTAGCGGAATGCTTCTTGAGGGGAAAGGTGTAACACTGTCAGATGAATTAACAGAACACAAAGCAGTTTCTCAGAAAACTTCTTTCCAGTTTATAACTGAAGATATTTCCTTTTTCACCATAGCCCCCTATGTGTTTCCAAATATCACTTTGAAAATTCCACAAGAACGGTCTTAATAAACGGTTTCTGGAGGGCAAAGCTGTAACTGTGTGAGATGAATTAACGGAACACAAAGTAGTTTCTCAAGAAGCTTCTTTCTAGTTTTCATCTGAGGACATTTCCTTTTTCACCATAGCCCTCTATGGGCTTCCAAATTTCACTTTGCAAATTCCACAAGAACAGTCTTAACGAAAGACTTCTTGAGGGGAAAGCTGTAACTCTGTGAGATGAATTAACAGAAAACAAAGCAGTTTCTCAGAAAGCTTCTATACAGTTTGTAACTGAAGATATTCCTTTTTTCACCATAACCCTATATGGGCTTCCAAATATTACTTTGCGAATTACACAAGAACAGTCATAGAGAAAGGCTTCTCGAGGGGAAAGCTGTAACTCTGTGAGATGAATTAACAGAACACAAAGCAGTTTCTCAGAAAGCTTCTTTCCAGTTTTTATCTAAGGACATTTCCTTTTTCTCCATAGCCCTCTATGGGCTTCTAAATATCACATTCTAAATTGCACAAGAACAGTCTTAGCGAAAGGATTCTTGAGAGGAAAGCTGTAACTCTGTGAGATGAATTAAGAGAACACAAAGCAGTTTTTCAGAAAGCTTCTTTTCAGTTTTTATCTTAGGTTATTTCCTTTTTCACTGTAGACCTCTGTAGGCTTCTAAATATCACTTCCCAAATTCGACAAGAACAGTCTTAGGGAAAGGCTTCGTGAGAGGAAAGCTGTAACTTTGTGAGATGAATTAACAGAACACAACGCAGTGTCTCAGAAAGCTTCTTTCCCGTTTTAAACCGAAGATATTTCCTTTTCACCATAGCTCTCTATGGCCTTCGAAATGTCACGTTGCAAATTCCACAAGAACAGTCATAGCGAAAGGCTTCCTCAGGGGAAAGCTGTAACTCTGTGGGATGAATTCACAGATCAGAAAGCTGTTTCTCAGAAAGCTTCTTTCTCACGTTTATGGCGGATATTTCCTTTGGCCCTATAGTCTTCAACGGGAACCGAATTATCCCTTCTCAGATTCCACAGAAATAAGGTTAGCAAACAGCTCTATGACATATAGCTCTCACTCAGTGAGTGGAAGTCACGTATCACAAAGCAGTTTCTCAGAAATGTTCTTTTCAGTTTTTATCTTAGGATATTTCCTTTTTCACCATAGCCCTCTATGGGCTTACAAATACCACTCTGCAAATTCCACAAGAACAGTCTTACCAAAAGGCTTCTTAAGGGGAAAGCTGTAACTCTGTGAGGTGAATTAACAGAACACAAAGCAGTTTCTCAGAAAGCTTCTTTTCAGCTTTTTTCTTAGGATATTTCCTTTTTCACCATAGCCCTATAAGGGCTTACAAATATCACTATGAGTATTACACAAGAAGAGTCTTAGCAAAAGTCTTTTTGAGGGTAAAGCTGTAACTCTTTGAGATGAATTAACAGAACACAAAGCAGTTTCTTAGAAAGCTTCTTTCCATTTTTTAACTGAAGGTATTTCCCTTTTCACCACAGCCGTCTATGGGCTTCGAAATATGACTTTGCAAATTCAAAAAGAACAGTCCTAGCGAAAGGCTTCTTGAGTGGAATGCTGTAACTCTGTGAGATGAATTAACAGATCTCAGAGAAGTTTCTCAGAAAGCTTCTTTCTCACTTTTAGCGGCAGATATTTCCTTTGGCCCTATAGTCTTCAAAGGGATCCAAAATAACAGTTCTCCGATTCCATAGAAATAAGGCTATCAAACAGCTCTAGGAAATAGAGCTGTAACTCAGTGAGTGGAAGTCACATAATACTAAACCGTTTCTCAGAAAGCCTCTTTCAGTTTTTAACTGAAGCTATATCCTTTTTCACCGTAGCCCTCTATGGGCTTCAAAATATCCCTTTGAAAATACAGCAAGAACAGTCTTAGCGAAAGGCTTCTAGAGGGGAAAGCTGTAACTCTGTTAGGTGAATTAACAGAACACAAAGCAGTTTCTCAGGAATGTTCTTTACAGTTTTTATCTGAAGATATTTCCTTTTCTCCATAGCGCTCTATGGGCTACCAAATATCACATTTCAAATTCCACAAGAACAGTCTTAGCGAAAGACTTCCTGAGGGGAAAGCTGTAAGTCTGTGAGATGAATTAAAAGAACACAAAGCAATTTCTCAGAAAGCTTCTTTCCAGTTTTTATCGGAGGATATTTCGTTTTCACCATAGCCGTCTATTGGCTTCCAAATATCATTTTTCAAATTGTGCAAGAATAATCTTAGCGAAAGGCTTCTTGAGGGGAAAGCTGTAACTCTGTGAAATGAATTCGCAAATCACAAAGAAGTTTCTCAGAAAGCTTCTTTCTAACTTTAACGACGGATATTTCCTTTGGCCCTTCAGTCTTCAAAGGGATCCGAAATAACAGTTCTCAGATTCCACAGAAATAAGACTGCCAAACAGCTCTACGAAATACAGCTGTAACTCAGTGAGTGGAAGTCACATAATACTAAACCATTTCTCAGAAAGCTTCTTTTCAGTTTTTAACTGAAGATATATCCTTTTTCACTATAGGTCACTATGAGCTTCCAAATATCACTTTGCATATTCCACAAGAACTGTCTTAGCGAAAGGCTTCTTGAAGGGAAACCTGTAACTCTGTGAGATGAATTAACAAAACACAAAGCAGTTTCTCAGAATGGTTCTTTTCAGTTTTTATCTTAGGATATTTACGTTTTCACCATCGACTTCTATGGGCTTACAAATATCACTTTGCAAATTCCACAAGAACAGTCTTAGCGAAAGGCTTCTAGAGGGGAAAGCTGAAACTCTGTGAGGTGAATTAACAGAATACAAAGCAGTTTCTCAGAAAGTTTCTTTCCAGTTTTTAACTGAAGGTATTTCCTTTTTCACCATAGCCCTCGACGGGCTTTCAAATATCACTTTGCAAATTCCACAAGAACAGTCTTAGCGAACGGCTTCTTGAGGGGAAAGCTGAAACTCTGTCAGATAAGTTAACAGAACACAAAACAGTTTGTTGGAAAGCTTCTTTCCATTTTTGATCCGAGGACATTTCCTTTTACACCATAGCCCTCTCACGGCTTCCAAATATCACTTTGCAAATTCCACGAGAACCGTCTTAGCGAAAGACTTCTGGAGGGGAAAGCTGAAACTCTGTGAGATGAATTAACAGAAAACAAAGCAGTTTCTCTGAAAGCTTCTTTCCAGTTTTTAATTGAAGATATTTCCTTTTTCACCATATCCCTCCATGGGCTTCCAAATATCACATTGCAAATTCCACAAGAACAGTCTTAGCGAAATGCTTCTTGAGGGGTAAGCTGTAACTCTGTGAGATGAATTAACAGAACACAAAGCAGTTTCTCAGAAAACTTCTTTCCAGTTTTTATGTGAGGAAATTTCCTTTTTAAACGTACCCCTCTATGGGCTTCCAAATATCACTTTGTAAACTCCACAAGAACAGTCTTAGCGAAAGGATTCTTGATAGGAAAGCTGTAACTCTGTGCATGAATTAACAGAACACAAAGAAGTTTCTCAGAAAGCTTCTCTCCAGTTTTTAACTGAAGATATTTCCTTTTTCACCATAGCGCTCTATGGGCTTCCAAATATCTCTTTGGAAATTCCAGAAGAACAGTCTTAGTGAAGGGCTTCTTGAGGGTAGAGCTGTAATACTGTGAGATGAATTAACAAAACACAAAGCAGTTTCTCAGAAAGCTTCTTTCCAGTTTTTATGTGAGGAAATTTCCTTTTTAACCGTACCCCTCTATGGGCTTCCAAATATCACTTTGTAAACTCCACAAGAACAGTCTTAGCGAAAGGATTCGTGATAGGAAAGGTGTAACTCTGTGTATGAATTAACAGAACACAAAGCAGTTTCTCAGAAAGCTTCTCTCCAGTTTTTAACTGAAGATATTTCCATTTTCACCATAGCCCTCTATGAGCTTCCAAATATCATTTTGCAAATTTCACAACAACAGTCTTAATGAACGGCTTCTTGAGGGGAAAGCTATAACTCTGTGAGATGAATTAACGGTACGCAAAACAGTTTCTCAAAAAGCTTCTTTTCAGTTTTTATCTTAGGATATTTCCTTTTTCACCATAGCCCTCTATTGTTTTCCAAATATCACTTTGCAAATTCCACGAGAACAGTCTTAGCGAAAGGCCTCTTGAGGGGAAACTGTAGCTCTGTGAGATCAATTCACAGAACTCAAAGAAGTTTCTCAGAAAGCTTCTTTCACACTTTTAGTGGCGGATATTTCCTTTGGACCTATAGTCTTCAAAGAGATCCGAAGTAACATTTCTCAGATTCCACAGAAATAAGCCTAGCCAACAGTTCTACGAAATACAGCTGTTTCTCAGTGACAGGAAATCACATATCACAAAGCAGTTCCTCGGAAAGCTTCTTTTCACTTTTTAACTGAAGCTATATCCTTTTTCACCATAGCGACGTATGGACTTCCAAAGACCACTTTGGAAATTCCACAAGAACAGTCTTGGTGAAAGGCTTCTTGAGGGGAAAGCTGTAACTCTGTGAGATGAACTAAGAGAACACAAAACCGTTTCTCAGAAAGCTTCTTTCCAGTTTTTAACTGAAGATATTTCCCTTTTCACCATAGCCCTCTATGGGCTTCCAAATATCAATTTGAAAATAACACAAGATCAGTCTTAGTGAATGGCTTTTTGTTCGGAAAGCTGTAACTCTCTGAGATGAATTAACAAAACACAAAGCAGTTTCTCAGAAAGCTTCTTTTCAGTTTTTATCTTACGATATTTCCTTTTTCACCATAGTTCTCTAAGCACTTCCAAATATCACTTCGCAAATTTCACAAGAACAGTCTTAGTAAACGACTTCTTGAGGGGAATGCTGTACCTCTGTGAGATGGATTAACAGAACACAAAGCAGTTTCTCAGAAACGTTCTTTCCACTTTTTAACTGAAGATATTTCCTTTTTCCCCATAGCACTCTATGGGCTTCCAAATATCACTTTGCAAAATCCACGAGAACAGTCTTAGTGAACAGTTTCTTGAGGGGAAAGCTGAAAGTCTGTGAGATGAATTCAGAGAACACAAAGCAGTTTCTCAGAAATTTTCTTTTCAGTTTTTATCTTAGGATATTTTCTTTTTAACCATAGATCTCTATGGTTTTCCATATACCTTTTTCCAAATTCCACAAAAACAGCTTTCGCGAAAGTTTTCTTGAGGGGAAAGCCGTAATTCTGTGAGATGAATTAACAGAACACAAAGCAATTTCTCAGAAAGCTACTTTCCAGTTTTTATCTGAAGATATTTCCTTTACACCATGGTCCTCTATGGGCTTCCAAATATCACTTTGCAAATTTCACAAGAACAGTCTTACTGAACGACTTCTTGAGGGGAAAGCTGTAATTCTATAAGATGAATTAACAGAACACAAAGTCGTTTCTCAGAAAGCTTCTTTTCAGTTCTTCTCTTAGGAAATTTCTTTTTCACCACAGCCCTCTATGGGCTTCCAAATGTCACTTTGCAAATTCCACAAGAACAGTCTTAGCGGAATGCTTCTTGAGGGGAAAGGTGTAACACTGTCAGATGAATTAACAGAACACAAAGCAGTTTCTCAGAAAACTTCTTTCCAGTTTATAACTGAAGATATTTCCTTTTTCACCATAGCCCCCTATGTGTTTCCAAATATCACTTTGAAAATTCCACAAGAACGGTCTTAATGAACGGTTTCTGGAGGGCAAAGCTGTAACTGTGTGAGATGAATTAACGGAACACAAAGTAGTTTCTCAAGAAGCTTCTTTCTAGTTTTCATCTGAGGACATTTCCTTTTTCACCATAGCCCTCTATGGGCTTCCAAATTTCACTTTGCAAATTCCACAAGAACAGTCTTAACGAAAGACTTCTTGAGGAGAAAGCTGTAACTCTGTGAGATGAATTAACAGAAAACAAAGCAGTTTCTCAGAAAGCTTCTATACAGTTTGTAACTGAAGATATTCCTTTTTTCACCATAACCCTATATGGGCTTCCAAATATTACTTTGCGAATTACACAAGAACAGTCATAGAGAAAGGCTTCTCGAGGGGAAAGCTGTAACTCTGTGAGATGAATTAACAGAACACAAAGCAGTTTCTCAGAAAGCTTCTTTCCAGTTTTTATCTAAGGACATTTCCTTTTTCTCCATAGCCCTCTATGGGCTTCTAAATATCACATTCTAAATTGCACAAGAACAGTCTTAGCGAAAGGATTCTTGAGAGGAAAGCTGTAACTCTGTGAGATGAATTAAGAGAACACAAAGCAGTTTTTCAGAAAGCTTCTTTTCAGTTTTTATCTTAGGTTATTTCCTTTTTCACTGTAGACCTCTGTAGGCTTCTAAATATCACTTCCCAAATTCGACAAGAACAGTCTTAGGGAAAGGCTTCGTGAGGGGAAAGCTGTAACTTTGTGAGATGAATTAACAGAACACAACGCAGTGTCTCAGAAAGCTTCTTTCCCGTTTTAAACCGAAGATATTTCCTTTTCACCATAGCTCTCTATGGCCTTCGAAATGTCACGTTGCAAATTCCACAAGAACAGTCATAGCGAAAGGCTTCCTCAGGGGAAAGCTGTAACTCTGTGGGATGAATTCACAGATCAGAAAGCTGTTTCTCAGAAAGCTTCTTTCTCACGTTTATGGCGGATATTTCCTTTGGCCCTATAGTCTTCAACGGGAACCGAATTATCCCTTCTCAGATTCCACAGAAATAAGGTTAGCAAACAGCTCTATGACATATAGCTCTCACTCAGTGAGTGGAAGTCACGTATCACAAAGCAGTTTCTCAGAAATGTTCTTTTCAGTTTTTATCTTAGGATATTTCCTTTTTCACCATAGCCCTCTATGGGCTTACAAATACCACTCTGCAAATTCCACAAGAACAGTCTTACCAAAAGGCTTCTTAAGGGGAAAGCTGTAACTCTGTGAGGTGAATTAACAGAACACAAAGCAGTTTCTCAGAAAGCTTCTTTTCAGCTTTTTTCTTAGGATATTTCCTTTTTCACCATAGCCCTATAAGGGCTTACAAATATCACTATGAGTATTACACAAGAAGAGTCTTAGCAAAAGTCTTTTTGAGGGTAAAGCTGTAACTCTTTGAGATGAATTAACAGAACACAAAGCAGTTTCTTAGAAAGCTTCTTTCCATTTTTTAACTGAAGGTATTTCCCTTTTCACCACAGCCGTCTATGGGCTTCGAAATATCACTTTGCAAATTCAAAAAGAACAGTCCTAGCGAAAGGCTTCTTGAGTGGAATGCTGTAACTCTGTGAGATGAATTAACAGATCTCAGAGAAGTTTCTCAGAAAGCTTCTTTCTCACTTTTAGCAGCAGATATTTCCTTTGGCCCTATAGTCTTCAAAGGGATCCAAAATAACAGTTCTCCGATTCCATAGAAATAAGGCTATCAAACAGCTCTAGGAAATAGAGCTGTAACTCAGTGAGTGGAAGTCACATAATACTAAACCGTTTCTCAGAAAGCCTCTTTCAGTTTTTAACTGAAGCTATATCCTTTTTCACCGTAGCCCTCTATGGGCTTCAAAATATCCCTTTGAAAATACAGCAAGAACAGTCTTAGCAAAAGGCTTCTAGAGGGGAAAGCTGTAACTCTGTTAGGTGAATTAACAGAACACAAAGCAGTTTCTCAGGAATGTTCTTTACAGTTTTTATCTGAAGATATTTCCTTTTCTCCATAGCGCTCTATGGGCTACCAAATATCACATTTCAAATTCCACAAGAACAGTCTTAGCGAAAGACTTCCTGAGGGGAAAGCTGTAAGTCTGTGAGATGAATTAAAAGAACACAAAGCAATTTCTCAGAAAGCTTCTTTCCAGTTTTTATCGGAGGATATTTCGTTTTCACCATAGCCGTCTATTGGCTTCCAAATATCATTTTTCAAATTGTGCAAGAATAATCTTAGCGAAAGGCTTCTTGAGGGGAAAGCTGTAACTCTGTGAAATGAATTCGCAAATCACAAAGAAGTTTCTCAGAAAGCTTCTTTCTAACTTTAACGACGGATATTTCCTTTGGCCCTTCAGTCTTCAAAGGGATCCGAAATAACAGTTCTCAGATTCCACAGAAATAAGACTGCCAAACAGCTCTACGAAATACAGCTGTAACTCAGTGAGTGGAAGTCATATATCACAAAGCAGTTTCTCAGAAAGCTTCTTTTCAGTTTTTAACTGAAGATATATCCTTTTTCACTATAGGTCACTATGAGCTTCCAAATATCACTTTGCATATTCCACAAGAACTGTCTTAGCGAAAGGCTTCTTGAAGGGAAACCTGTAACTCTGTGAGATGAATTAACAAAACACAAAGCAGTTTCTCAGAATGGTTCTTTTCAGTTTTTATCTTAGGATATTTACGTTTTCACCATCGACTTCTATGGGCTTACAAATATCACTTTGCAAATTCCACAAGAACAGTCTTAGCGAAAGGCTTCTAGAGGGGAAAGCTGAAACTCTGTGAGGTGAATTAACAGAATACAAAGCAGTTTCTCAGAAAGTTTCTTTCCAGTTTTTAACTGAAGGTATTTCCTTTTTCACCATAGCCCTCGACGGGCTTTCAAATATCACTTTGCAAATTCCACAAGAACAGTCTTAGCGAACGGCTTCTTGAGGGGAAAGCTGAAACTCTGTCAGATAAGTTAACAGAACACAAAACAGTTTGTTGGAAAGCTTCTTTCCATTTTTGATCCGAGGACATTTCCTTTTACACCATAGCCCTCTCACGGCTTCCAAATATCACTTTGCAAATTCCACGAGAACCGTCTTAGCGAAAGACTTCTGGAGGGGAAAGCTGAAACTCTGTGAGATGAATTAACAGAAAACAAAGCAGTTTCTCTGAAAGCTTCTTTCCAGTTTTTAATTGAAGATATTTCCTTTTTCACCATATCCCTCCATGGGCTTCCAAATATCACATTGCAAATTCCACAAGAACAGTCTTAGCGAAATGCTTCTTGAGGGGTAAGCTGTAACTCTGTGAGATGAATTAACAGAACACAAAGCAGTTTCTCAGAAAACTTCTTTCCAGTTTTTATGTGAGGAAATTTCCTTTTTAAACGTACCCCTCTATGGGCTTCCAAATATCACTTTGTAAACTCCACAAGAACAGTCTTAGCGAAAGGATTCTTGATAGGAAAGCTGTAACTCTGTGCATGAATTAACAGAACACAAAGAAGTTTCTCAGAAAGCTTCTCTCCAGTTTTTAACTGAAGATATTTCCTTTTTCACCATAGCGCTCTATGGGCTTCCAAATATCTCTTTGGAAATTCCAGAAGAACAGTCTTAGTGAAGGGCTTCTTGAGGGTAGAGCTGTAATACTGTGAGATGAATTAACAAAACACAAAGCAGTTTCTCAGAAAGCTTCTTTCCAGTTTTTATGTGAGGAAATTTCCTTTTTAACCGTACCCCTCTATGGGCTTCCAAATATCACTTTGTAAACTCCACAAGAACAGTCTTAGCGAAAGGATTCGTGATAGGAAAGGTGTAACTCTGTGTATGAATTAACAGAACACAAAGCAGTTTCTCAGAAAGCTTCTCTCCAGTTTTTAACTGAAGATATTTCCATTTTCACCATAGCCCTCTATGAGCTTCCAAATATCATTTTGCAAATTTCACAACAACAGTCTTAATGAACGGCTTCTTGAGGGGAAAGCTATAACTCTGTGAGATGAATTAACGGTACGCAAAACAGTTTCTCAAAAAGCTTCTTTTCAGTTTTTATCTTAGGATATTTCCTTTTTCACCATAGCCCTCTATTGTTTTCCAAATATCACTTTGCAAATTCCACGAGAACAGTCTTAGCGAAAGGCCTCTTGAGGGGAAACTGTAGCTCTGTGAGATCAATTCACAGAACTCAAAGAAGTTTCTCAGAAAGCTTCTTTCACACTTTTAGTGGCGGATATTTCCTTTGGACCTATAGTCTTCAAAGAGATCCGAAGTAACATTTCTCAGATTCCACAGAAATAAGCCTAGCCAACAGTTCTACGAAATACAGCTGTTTCTCAGTGACAGGAAATCACATATCACAAAGCAGTTCCTCGGAAAGCTTCTTTTCACTTTTTAACTGAAGCTATATCCTTTTTCACCATAGCGACGTATGGACTTCCAAAGACCACTTTGGAAATTCCACAAGAACAGTCTTGGTGAAAGGCTTCTTGAGGGGAAAGCTGTAACTCTGTGAGATGAACTAAGAGAACACAAAACCGTTTCTCAGAAAGCTTCTTTCCAGTTTTTAACTGAAGATATTTCCCTTTTCACCATAGCCCTCTATGGGCTTCCAAATATCAATTTGAAAATAACACAAGATCAGTCTTAGTGAATGGCTTTTTGTTCGGAAAGCTGTAACTCTCTGAGATGAATTAACAAAACACAAAGCAGTTTCTCAGAAAGCTTCTTTTCAGTTTTTATCTTACGATATTTCCTTTTTCACCATAGTTCTCTAAGCACTTCCAAATATCACTTCGCAAATTTCACAAGAACAGTCTTAGTAAACGACTTCTTGAGGGGAATGCTGTACCTCTGTGAGATGGATTAACAGAACACAAAGCAGTTTCTCAGAAACGTTCTTTCCACTTTTTAACTGAAGATATTTCCTTTTTCCCCATAGCACTCTATGGGCTTCCAAATATCACTTTGCAAAATCCACGAGAACAGTCTTAGTGAACAGTTTCTTGAGGGGAAAGCTGAAAGTCTGTGAGATGAATTCAGAGAACACAAAGCAGTTTCTCAGAAATTTTCTTTTCAGTTTTTATCTTAGGATATTTTCTTTTTAACCATAGATCTCTATGGTTTTCCATATACCTTTTTCCAAATTCCACAAAAACAGCTTTCGCGAAAGTTTTCTTGAGGGGAAAGCCGTAATTCTGTGAGATGAATTAACAGAACACAAAGCAATTTCTCAGAAAGCTACTTTCCAGTTTTTATCTGAAGATATTTCCTTTACACCATGGTCCTCTATGGGCTTCCAAATATCACTTTGCAAATTTCACAAGAACAGTCTTACTGAACGACTTCTTGAGGGGAAAGCTGTAATTCTATAAGATGAATTAACAGAACACAAAGTCGTTTCTCAGAAAGCTTCTTTTCAGTTCTTCTCTTAGGAAATTTCTTTTTCACCACAGCCCTCTATGGGCTTCCAAATGTCACTTTGCAAATTCCACAAGAACAGTCTTAGCGGAATGCTTCTTGAGGGGAAAGGTGTAACACTGTCAGATGAATTAACAGAACACAAAGCAGTTTCTCAGAAAACTTCTTTCCAGTTTATAACTGAAGATATTTCCTTTTTCACCATAGCCCCCTATGTGTTTCCAAATATCACTTTGAAAATTCCACAAGAACGGTCTTAATGAACGGTTTCTGGAGGGCAAAGCTGTAACTGTGTGAGATGAATTAACGGAACACAAAGTAGTTTCTCAAGAAGCTTCTTTCTAGTTTTCATCTGAGGACATTTCCTTTTTCACCATAGCCCTCTATGGGCTTCCAAATTTCACTTTGCAAATTCCACAAGAACAGTCTTAACGAAAGACTTCTTGAGGAGAAAGCTGTAACTCTGTGAGATGAATTAACAGAAAACAAAGCAGTTTCTCAGAAAGCTTCTATACAGTTTGTAACTGAAGATATTCCTTTTTTCACCATAACCCTATATGGGCTTCCAAATATTACTTTGCGAATTACACAAGAACAGTCATAGAGAAAGGCTTCTCGAGGGGAAAGCTGTAACTCTGTGAGATGAATTAACAGAACACAAAGCAGTTTCTCAGAAAGCTTCTTTCCAGTTTTTATCTAAGGACATTTCCTTTTTCTCCATAGCCCTCTATGGGCTTCTAAATATCACATTCTAAATTGCACAAGAACAGTCTTAGCGAAAGGATTCTTGAGAGGAAAGCTGTAACTCTGTGAGATGAATTAAGAGAACACAAAGCAGTTTTTCAGAAAGCTTCTTTTCAGTTTTTATCTTAGGTTATTTCCTTTTTCACTGTAGACCTCTGTAGGCTTCTAAATATCACTTCCCAAATTCGACAAGAACAGTCTTAGGGAAAGGCTTCGTGAGGGGAAAGCTGTAACTTTGTGAGATGAATTAACAGAACACAACGCAGTGTCTCAGAAAGCTTCTTTCCCGTTTTAAACCGAAGATATTTCCTTTTCACCATAGCTCTCTATGGCCTTCGAAATGTCACGTTGCAAATTCCACAAGAACAGTCATAGCGAAAGGCTTCCTCAGGGGAAAGCTGTAACTCTGTGGGATGAATTCACAGATCAGAAAGCTGTTTCTCAGAAAGCTTCTTTCTCACGTTTATGGCGGATATTTCCTTTGGCCCTATAGTCTTCAACGGGAACCGAATTATCCCTTCTCAGATTCCACAGAAATAAGGTTAGCAAACAGCTCTATGACATATAGCTCTCACTCAGTGAGTGGAAGTCACGTATCACAAAGCAGTTTCTCAGAAATGTTCTTTTCAGTTTTTATCTTAGGATATTTCCTTTTTCACCATAGCCCTCTATGGGCTTACAAATACCACTCTGCAAATTCCACAAGAACAGTCTTACCAAAAGGCTTCTTAAGGGGAAAGCTGTAACTCTGTGAGGTGAATTAACAGAACACAAAGCAGTTTCTCAGAAAGCTTCTTTTCAGCTTTTTTCTTAGGATATTTCCTTTTTCACCATAGCCCTATAAGGGCTTACAAATATCACTATGAGTATTACACAAGAAGAGTCTTAGCAAAAGTCTTTTTGAGGGTAAAGCTGTAACTCTTTGAGATGAATTAACAGAACACAAAGCAGTTTCTTAGAAAGCTTCTTTCCATTTTTTAACTGAAGGTATTTCCCTTTTCACCACAGCCGTCTATGGGCTTCGAAATATCACTTTGCAAATTCAAAAAGAACAGTCCTAGCGAAAGGCTTCTTGAGTGGAATGCTGTAACTCTGTGAGATGAATTAACAGATCTCAGAGAAGTTTCTCAGAAAGCTTCTTTCTCACTTTTAGCAGCAGATATTTCCTTTGGCCCTATAGTCTTCAAAGGGATCCAAAATAACAGTTCTCCGATTCCATAGAAATAAGGCTATCAAACAGCTCTAGGAAATAGAGCTGTAACTCAGTGAGTGGAAGTCACATAATACTAAACCGTTTCTCAGAAAGCCTCTTTCAGTTTTTAACTGAAGCTATATCCTTTTTCACCGTAGCCCTCTATGGGCTTCAAAATATCCCTTTGAAAATACAGCAAGAACAGTCTTAGCAAAAGGCTTCTAGAGGGGAAAGCTGTAACTCTGTTAGGTGAATTAACAGAACACAAAGCAGTTTCTCAGGAATGTGTTCTTTACAGTTTTTATCTGAAGATATTTCCTTTTCTCCATAGCGCTCTATGGGCTACCAAATATCACATTTCAAATTCCACAAGAACAGTCTTAGCGAAAGACTTCCTGAGGGGAAAGCTGTAAGTCTGTGAGATGAATTAAAAGAACACAAAGCAATTTCTCAGAAAGCTTCTTTCCAGTTTTTATCGGAGGATATTTCGTTTTCACCATAGCCGTCTATTGGCTTCCAAATATCATTTTTCAAATTGTGCAAGAATAATCTTAGCGAAAGGCTTCTTGAGGGGAAAGCTGTAACTCTGTGAAATGAATTCGCAAATCACAAAGAAGTTTCTCAGAAAGCTTCTTTCTAACTTTAACGACGGATATTTCCTTTGGCCCTTCAGTCTTCAAAGGGATCCGAAATAACAGTTCTCAGATTCCACAGAAATAAGACTGCCAAACAGCTCTACGAAATACAGCTGTAACTCAGTGAGTGGAAGTCATATATCACAAAGCAGTTTCTCAGAAAGCTTCTTTTCAGTTTTTAACTGAAGATATATCCTTTTTCACTATAGGTCACTATGAGCTTCCAAATATCACTTTGCATATTCCACAAGAACTGTCTTAGCGAAAGGCTTCTTGAAGGGAAACCTGTAACTCTGTGAGATGAATTAACAAAACACAAAGCAGTTTCTCAGAATGGTTCTTTTCAGTTTTTATCTTAGGATATTTACGTTTTCACCATCGACTTCTATGGGCTTACAAATATCACTTTGCAAATTCCACAAGAACAGTCTTAGCGAAAGGCTTCTAGAGGGGAAAGCTGAAACTCTGTGAGGTGAATTAACAGAATACAAAGCAGTTTCTCAGAAAGTTTCTTTCCAGTTTTTAACTGAAGGTATTTCCTTTTTCACCATAGCCCTCGACGGGCTTTCAAATATCACTTTGCAAATTCCACAAGAACAGTCTTAGCGAACGGCTTCTTGAGGGGAAAGCTGAAACTCTGTCAGATAAGTTAACAGAACACAAAACAGTTTGTTGGAAAGCTTCTTTCCATTTTTGATCCGAGGACATTTCCTTTTACACCATAGCCCTCTCACGGCTTCCAAATATCACTTTGCAAATTCCACGAGAACCGTCTTAGCGAAAGACTTCTGGAGGGGAAAGCTGAAACTCTGTGAGATGAATTAACAGAAAACAAAGCAGTTTCTCTGAA
>NW_027327916.1:0-118293 GCF_047675955.1 Chlorocebus sabaeus | reverse complement strand
TTTCCACAAGAACAGCCTTAGCGAAAGGCTTCTTGAAGGGAAAGATGTAACTCTGTGAGGTGAATTAACAGAACACAGAGCAGTTTCTCAGAAAGCTTCTTTCCAGTTTTGAACGGAAGATATTCCCTTTTACACCATAGCCCTCTATGGGCTTCCAAATATCCCTTTGCGAATTCCACAAGAACAGCCTTAGCGAAAGGCATCTTGAAGGGAAAGATGTAACTCTGTGAGATGAATTAACAGAACACAGAGCAGTTTCTCAGAAAGCTTCTTTCCAGTTGTGAACGGAAGATATTTCCTTTTTCACCATAGCCCTCTATGGGCTTCCACATATCCCATTGCCAATTCCACAAGAACAGCCTTTGCGAAAGGCTTCTTGAAGGGAAAGATGTAACTCTGTGAGATGAATTAACAGAACACAGAGCAGTTTCTCAGAAAGCTTCTTTCCAGTTTAGAACGGAAGATATTTCCTTTTTCACCATAGCCCTCTATGGGCTTCCAAATATTCCTTTTCCAATTCCACAAGAACAACCTTAGCGAAAGGCTTCTTGAAGGGAAAGATGTGACTCTGTGAGATGAATTAACAGAACACAGAGCAGTTTCTCAGAAAGCTTCTTTCCAGTTTTGAATTGAAGATATTTCCTTTTTCACCATAGCCCTCTATGGGCTTCCAAATATCCCTTTGCCAATTCCACAAGAACAGCCTTAGCGAAAGGCTTCTTGAAGGGAAAGATGTAACTCTGTCAGATGAATTAACAAAAGACAGAGCAGTTTCTCAGAAAGCTTCTTTCCAGTTTTGAACGGAAGATATTTCCTTTTTCACCATAGCCCTCTATGGGCTTCCAAATATCCTTTTGCCAATTCCACAAGAACAGCCTTAGCGAAAGGCTTCTTGAAGGGAAAGATGTAACTCTGTGAGATGAATTAACAGAACACAGAGCAGTTTCTCAGAAAGCTTCTTTCCAGTTTTGAACGGAAGATATTTCCTTTTTCACCATAGCCCTCTATGGGCTTCCAAATATCCCGTTGCCAATTCCACAAGAACAGCCTTAGCGAAAGGCTTCTTGAAGGGAAAGATGTAACTCTGTGAGATGAATTAACAGAACACAGAGCAGTTTCTCAGAAAGCTTCTTTCCAGTTTTGAACGGAAGATATTTCCTTTTTCACCATAGCCCTCTATGGGCTTGCAAATATCCCTTTGCCAATTCCCCAAGAACAGCCTTAGCGAAAGGCTTCTTGAAGGGAAAGATGTAACTGTGTGAGATGAATTAACAGAACACAGAGCAGTTTCTCAGAAAGCTTCTTTCCAGTTTTGAACGGAAGATATTTCCTTTTTCACCATAGCCCTCTATGGGCTTCCAAATATCCCTTTGCCAATTCCACAAGAACAGCCTTAGCGAAAGGCTTCTTGAAGGGAAAGTTGTAACTCTGTGAGATGAGTTAACAGAACACAGAGCAGTTTCTCAGAAAGCTTCTTTCCAGTTTTGAACGGAAGATATTTCCTTTTTCACCATAGCCCTCTATGGGCTTCCAAATATCCCTTTGCCAATTCCACAAGAACAGCCTTAGCGAAAGGCTTCTTGAAGGGAAAGATGTAACTCTGTGAGATGAATTACCAGAACACAGAGCAGTTTCTCAGTAAGCTTCTTTCCAGTTTTGAACGGAAGATATTTCCTTTTTCACCATAGCCCTCTATGGGCTTCCAAATATCCCTTTGCCAATTCCACAAGAACAGCCTTAGCGAAAGGCTTTTTGAAGGGAAAGATGTAACTCTGTGAGATGAATTAACAGAACACAGAGCAGTTTCTCAGAAAGCTTCTTTCCAGTTTTCAACGGAAGATATTTCCTTTTTCACCATAGTCCTCTATGGGCTTCCAAATATCCCTTTGCGAATTCTACAAGAACAGCCTTAGCGAAAGGATTGTTGAAGGGAAAGATGTAACTGTGTGAGATGAATTAGCAGAACACAGAGCACTTTCTCAGAAAGCTTCTTTCCAGTTTTGAACGGAAGATATTTCCTTTTTCACCATAGCCCTCTATGGGCTTCCAAATATCCCTTTGCCAATTCCACAAGAACAGCCTTAGCGAAAGGCTTCTTGAAGGGAAAGATGTAACTCTGTGAGATGAATTAACAGAACACAGAGCAGTTTCTCAGAAAGCTTCTTTCCAGTTTTGAACGGAAGATATTCCCTTTTTCACCATAGCCCTCTATGGGCTTTCAAATATCCCTTTGCCAATTCCACAAGAACAGCCTTAGCGAAAGGCTTCTTGAAGGGAAAGATGTAACTCTGTGAGATGAATTAACAGAACACAGAGCAGTTTCTCAGAAAGCTTCTTTCCAGTTTTGAACGGAAGATATTTCCTTTTTCACCATAGCCCTCTATGGGCTTCCAAATATCCCTTTGCCAATTGCACAAGAACAGCCTTAGCGGAAGGCTTCTTGAAGGGAAAGATGTAACTCTGTGAGATGAATTCACAGAACACAGAGCAGTTTCTCAGAAAGCTTCTTTCCAGTTTTGAACGGAAGATATTCCCTTTTTCACCATAGCCCTCTATGGTCTTCCAAATATCCCCTTGCCAATTCAACAAGAACAGCCTTAGCGAAAGGCTTCTTGAAGGGAAAGATGTAACTCTGTGTGATGAATTAACAGAACACAGAGCAGTTTCTCAGAAAGCTTCTTTACAGTTTTGAACGGAAGATATTCCCTTTTTCACCATAGCCCTCTATGGGCTTCCAAATATCCCCTTGCCAATTCAACAAGAACAGCCTTAGTGAAAGGCTTCTTGAAGGGAAAGATGTAACTCTGTGAGATGAATTAACAGAACACAGAGCAGTTTCTCAGAAAGTTTCTTTCCAGTTTTGAACGGAAGATATTTCCTTTTTCACCATAGCCCTCTATGGGCTTCCAAATGTCCCTTTGCCAATTCCACAAGAACAGCCTTAGGGAAAGGCTTCTTGAAGGGAAAGATGTAACTCTGTGAGATGAATTAACAGAACACAGAGCAGTTTCTCAGAAAGCTTCTTTCCAGTTTTGAACGGAAGATATTTCCTTTTTCACCATAGCCCTCTATGGGCTTCCAAATATCCCTTTGCCAATTCCACAAGAAAAGCCTTAGCGAAAGGCTTCTTGACGGGAAAGATGTAACTCCGTGAGATGAATTAACAGAACACAGAGCAGTTTCTCAGAAAGCTTCTTTCCAGTTTTGAACGGAAAGATATTTCCTTTTTCACCATAGCCCTCTATGGGCTTCCAAATATCCCTTTGCCAATTCCACAAGAACAGCCTTAGCGAAAGGCTTCTTGAAGGGAAAGATGTAACTCTGTGAGGTGAATTAACAGAACACAGAGCAGTTTCTCAGAAAGCTTCTTTCCAGTTTTGAACGGAAGATATTTCCTTTTTCACCATAGCCCTCTATGGGCTTCCAAATATTCCTTTGCCAATTCCACAAGAACAACCTTAGCGAACGGCTTCTTGAAGGGAAGATGTGACTCTGTGAGATGAATTAACAGAACACAGAGCAGTTTCTCAGAAAGCTTCTTTCCAGTTTTGAACGGAAGATATTTCCTTTTACACCATAGCCCTCTATGGGCTTCCAAATATCCCTTTGCCAATTCCACAAGAACAGCCTTAGCGAAAGGCTTCTTGAAGGGAAAGATGTAACTCTGTCAGATGAATTAACAAAACACAGAGCAGTTTCTCAGAAAGCTTCTTTCCAGTTTTGAACGGAAGATATTTCCTTTTTCACCATAGCCCTCTATGGGCTTCCAAATATCCCTTTGCCAATTCCACAAGAACAGCCTTAGCGAAAGGCTTCTTGAAGGGAAAGATGTAACTCTGTGAGATGAATTAACAGAACACAGAGCAGTTTCTCAGAAAGCTTCTTTCCAGTTTTGAACGGAAGATATTTCCTTTTTCACCATAGCCCTCTATGGGCTTCCAAATATCCCTTTGCCAATTCCACAAGAACAGCCTTAGCGAAAGGCTCCTTGAAGGAAAGATGTAACTCTGTGAGATGAATTAACAGAACACAGAGCAGTTTCTCAGAAAGCTTCTTTTAAGTTTTGAACGGAAGATATTTCCTTTTTCACCATAGCCCTCTATGGGCTTCCAAATATCCCTTTGCCAATTCCACAAGAACAGCCTTAGCGAAAGGCTTCTTGAAGGGAAAGATGTAACTCTGTGAGATGAATTAACAGAACACAGAGTAGTTTCTCAGAAAGATTCTTTCCAGTTTTGAACGGAAGATATTTCCTTTTTCACCATAGCCCTCTATGGGCTTCCAAATATCCCTTTGCCAATTGCACAAGAACAGCCTTAGCGAAAGGCTTCTTGAAGGGAAAGATGTAACTCAGTGAGATGAATTCACAGAACACAGAGCAGTTTCTCAGAAAGCTTCTTTCCAGTTTTGAACGGAAGATATTCCCTTTTTCACCATAGCCCTCTATGGTCTTCCAAATATCCCCTTGCCAATTCAACAAGAACAACCTTAGCGAAAGGCTTCTTGAAGGGAAAGATGTAACTCTGTGTGATGAATTAACAGAACACAGAGCAGTTTCTCAGAAAGCTTCTTTCCAGTTTTGAACGGAAGATATTCCCTTTTTCACCATAGCCCTCTATGGGCTTCCAAATATCCCCTTGCCAATTCAACAAGAACAGCCTTAGTGAAAGGCTTCTTGAAGGGAGAGATGTAACTCTGTGAGATGAATTAACAGAACACAGAGCAGTTTCTCAGAAAGCTTCTTTCCAGTTTTGAACGGAAGATATTTCCTTTTTCACCAGAGCCCTGCATGGGCTTCCAAATATCCCCTTGCCAATTCAACAAGAACAGCCTTAGTGAAAGGCGTCTTGAAGGGAAAGATGTAACTCTGTGAGATGAATTAACAGAACACAGAGCAGTTTCTCAGAAAGCTTCTTTCCAGTTTTGAACGGAAGATATTTCCTTTTTCACCAGAGCCCTGAAAGGGCTTCCAAATATCCCCTTGCCAATTCAACAAGAACAGCCTTAGCGAAAGGCTTCTTGAAGGGAAAGATGTAACTCTGTGTGATGAATTAACAGAACACAGAGCAGTTTCTCAGAAAGCTTCTTTCCAGTTTTGAACGGAAGATATTCCCTTTTTCACCATAGCCCTCTAAGGGCTTCCAAATATCCCCTTGCCAATTCAACAAGAACAGCCTTAGCGAAAGGCTTCTTGAAGGGAAAGATGTAACTCTGTGAGATGAATTAACAGAACACAGAGCAGTTTCTCTGAAAGCTTCTTTCCAGTTTTGAACGGAAGATATTTCCTTTTTCACCATAGCCCTCTATGGGCTTCCAAATGTCCCTTTGCCAATTCCACAAGAACAGCCTTAGGGAAAGGCTTCTTGAAGGGAAAGATGTAACTCTGTGAGATGAATTAACAGAACACAGAGCAGTTTCTCAGAAAGCTTCTTTCCAGTTTTGAACGGAAGATATTTCCTTTTTCACCATAGCCCTCTATGGGCTTCCAAATATCCCTTTGCCAATTCCACAAGAACAGCCTTAGCGAAAGGCTTCTTGACGGGAAAGATGTAACTCCGTGAGATGAATTAACAGAACACAGAGCAGTTTCTCAGAAAGCTTCTTTCCAGTTTTGAACGGAAGATATTCCCTTTTTCACCATAGCCCTCTATGGGCTTCCAAATATCCCTTTGCCAATTCCACAAGAACAGCCTTAGCGAAAGGCTTCTTGAAGGGAAAGATGTAACTCTGTGAGGTGAATTAACAGAACACAGACCAGTTTCTCAGAAAGCTTCTTTCCAGTTTTGAACGGAAGATATTCCCTTTTACACCATAGCCCTCTATGGGCTTCCAAATATCCCTTTGCGAATTCCACAAGAACAGCCTTAGCGAAAGGCATCTTGAAGGGAAAGATGTAACTCTGTGAGATGAATTAACAGAACACAGAGCAGTTTCTCAGAAAGCTTCTTTCCAGTTGTGAACGGAAGATATTTCCTTTTTCACCATAGCCCTCTATGGGCTTCCACATATCCCTTTGCCAATTCCACAAGAACAGCCTTTGCGAAAGGCTTCTTGAAGGGAAAGATGTAACTCTGTGAGATGAATTAACAGAACACAGAGCAGTTTCTCAGAAAGCTTCTTTCCAGTTTTGAACGGAAGATATTTCCTTTTTCACCATAGCCCTCTATGGGCTTCCAAATATTCCTTTGCCAATTCCACAAGAACAACCTTAGCGAAAGGCTTCTTGAAGGGAAAGATGTGACTCTGTGAGATGAATTAACAGAACACAGAGCAGTTTCTCAGAAAGCTTCTTTCCAGTTTTGAATTGAAGATATTTCCTTTTTCACCATAGCCCTCTATGGGCTTCCAAATATCCCTTTGCCAATTCCACAAGAACAGCCTTAGCGAAAGGCTTCTTGAAGGGAAAGATGTAACTCTGTCAGATGAATTAACAAAACACAGAGCAGTTTCTCAGAAAGTTTCTTTCCAGTTTTGAACGGAAGATATTTCCTTTTTCACCATAGCCCTCTAGGGGCTTCCAAATATCCTTTTGCCAATTCCACAAGAACAGCCTTAGCGAAAGGCTTCTTGAAGGGAAAGATGTAACTCTGTGAGATGAATTAACAGAACACAGAGCAGTTTCTCAGAAAGCTTCTTTCCAGTTTTGAACGGAAGATATTTCCTTTTTCACCATAGCCCTCTATGGGCTTCCAAATATCCCTTTGCCAATTCCACAAGAACAGCCTAAGCGAAAGGCTTCTTGAAGGGAAAGATGTAACTCTGTGAGATGAATTAACAGAACACAGAGCAGTTTCTCAGAAAGCTTCTTTCCAGTTTTGAACGGAAGATATTTCCTTTTTCACCATAGCCCTCTATGGGCTTGCAAATATCCCTTTGCCAATTCCCCAAGAACAGCCTTAGCGAAAGGCTTCTTGAAGGGAAAGATGTAACTGTGTGAGATGAATTAACAGAACACAGAGCAGTTTCTCAGAAAGCTTCTTTCCAGTTTTGAACGGAAGATATTTCCTTTTTCACCATAGCCCTCTATGGGCTTCCAAATATCCCTTTGCCAATTCCACAAGAACAGCCTTAGCGAAAGGCTTCTTGAAGGGAAAGTTGTAACTCTGTGAGATGAGTTAACAGAACACAGAGCAGTTTCTCAGAAAGCTTCTTTCCAGTTTTGAACGGAAGATATTTCCTTTTTCACCATAGCCCTCTATGGGCTTCCAAATATCCGTTTGCCAATTCCACAAGAACAGCCTTAGCGAAAGGCTTCTTGAAGGGAAAGATGTAACTCTGTGAGATGAATTACCAGAACACAGAGCAGTTTCTCAGTAAGCTTCTTTCCAGTTTTGAACGGAAGATATTTCCTTTTTCACCATAGCCCTCTATGGGATTCCAAATATCCCTTTGCCAATTCCACAAGAACAGCCTTAGCGAAAGGCTTCTTGAAGGGAAAGATGTAACTCTGTGAGATGAATTAACAGAACACAGAGCAGTTTCTCAGAAAGCTTCTTTCCAGTTTTCAACGGAAGATATTTCCTTTTTCACCATAGTCCTCTATGGGCTTCCAAATATCCCTTTGCGAATTCTACAAGAACAGCCTTAGCGAAAGGATTGTTGAAGGGAAAGATGTAACTGTGTGAGATGAATTAACAGAACACAGAGCACTTTCTCAGAAAGCTTCTTTCCAGTTTTGAACGGAAGATATTTCCTTTTTCACCATAGCCCTCTATGGGCTTCCAAATATCCCTTTGCCAATTCCACAAGAACAGCCTTAGCGAAAGGCTTCTTGAAGGGAAAGATGTAACTCTGTGAGATGAATTAACAGAACACAGAGCAGTTTCTCAGAAAGCTTCTTTCCAGTTTTGAACGGAAGATATTCCCTTTTTCACCATAGCCCTCTATGGGCTTCCAAATATCCCTTTGCCAATTCCACCAGAACAGCCTTAGCGAAAGGCTTCTTGAAGGGAAAGATGTAACTCTGTGAGATGAATTAACAGAACACAGAGCAGTTTCTCAGAAAGCTTCTTTCCAGTTTTGAACGGAAGATATTTCCTTTTTCACCATAGCCCTCTATGGGCTTCCAAATATCCCTTTGCCAATTGCACAAGAACAGCCTTAGCGGAAGGCTTCTTGAAGGGAAAGATGTAACTCTGTGAGATGAATTAACAGAACACAGAGCAGTTTCTCAGAAAGCTTCTTTCCAGTTTTGAGCGAAGATATTCCCTTTTTCACCATAGCCCTCTATGGTCTTCCAAATATCCCCTTGCCAATTCAACAAGAACAGCCTTAGCGAAAGGCTTCTTGAAGGGAAAGATGTAACTCTGTGTGATGAATTAACAGAACACAGAGCAGTTTCTCAGAAAGCTTCTTTACAGTTTTGAACGGAAGATATTCCCTTTTTCACCATAGCCCTCTATGGGCTTCCAAATATCCCCTTGCCAATTCAACAAGAACAGCCTTAGTGAAAGGCTTCTTGAAGGGAGAGATGTAACTCTGTGAGATGAATTAACAGAACACAGAGCAGTTTCTCAGAAAGCTTCTTTCCAGTTTTGAACGGAAGATATTTCCTTTTTCACCAGAGCCCTGCATGGGCTTCCAAATATCCCCTTGCCAATTCAACAAGAACAGCCTTAGTGAAAGGCGTCTTGAAGGGAAAGATGTAACTCTGTGAGATGAATTAACAGAACACAGAGCAGTTTCTCAGAAAGCTTCTTTCCAGTTTTGAACGGAAGATATTTCCTTTTTCACCAGAGCCCTGCAAGGGCTTCCAAATATCCCCTTGCCAATTCAACAAGAACAGCCTTAGCGAAAGGCTTCTTGAAGGGAAAGATGTAAGTCTGTGTGATGAATTAACAGAACACAGAGCAGTTTCTCAGAAAGCTTCTTTCCAGTTTTGAACGGAAGATATTCCCTTTTTCACCATAGCCCTCTAAGGGCTTCCAAATATCCCCTTGCCAATTCAACAAGAACAGCCTTAGCGAAAGGCTTCTTGAAGGGAAAGATGTAACTCTGTGAGATGAATTAACAGAACACAGAGCAGTTTCTCTGAAAGCTTCTTTCCAGTTTTGAACGGAAGATATTTCCTTTTTCACCATAGCCCTCTATGGGCTTCCAAATGTCCCTTTGCCAATTCCACAAGAACAGCCTTAGGGAAAGGCTTCTTGAAGGGAAAGATGTAACTCTGTGAGATGAATTAACAGAACACAGAGCAGTTTCTCAGAAAGCTTCTTTCCAGTTTTGAACGGAAGATATTTCCTTTTTCACCATAGCCCTCTATGGGCTTCCAAATATCCCTTTGCCAATTCCACAAGAACAGCCTTAGCGAAAGGCTTCTTGACGGGAAAGATGTAACTCCGTGAGATGAATTAACAGAACACAGAGCAGTTTCTCAGAAAGCTTCTTTCCAGTTTTGAACGGAAGATATTCCCTTTTTCACCATAGCCCTCTATGGGCTTCCAAATATCCCTTTGCCAATTCCACAAGAACAGCCTTAGCGAAAGGCTTCTTGAAGGGAAAGATGTAACTCTGTGAGGTGAATTAACAGAACACAGACCAGTTTCTCAGAAAGCTTCTTTCCAGTTTTGAACGGAAGATATTCCCTTTTACACCATAGCCCTCTATGGGCTTCCAAATATCCCTTTGCGAATTCCACAAGAACAGCCTTAGCGAAAGGCATCTTGAAGGGAAAGATGTAACTCTGTGAGATGAATTAACAGAACACAGAGCAGTTTCTCAGAAAGCTTCTTTCCAGTTGTGAACGGAAGATATTTCCTTTTTCACCATAGCCCTCTATGGGCTTCCACATATCCCTTTGCCAATTCCACAAGAACAGCCTTTGCGAAAGGCTTCTTGAAGGGAAAGATGTAACTCTGTGAGATGAATTAACAGAACACAGAGCAGTTTCTCAGAAAGCTTCTTTCCAGTTTTGAACGGAAGATATTTCCTTTTTCACCATAGCCCTCTATGGGCTTCCAAATATTCCTTTGCCAATTCCACAAGAACAACCTTAGCGAAAGGCTTCTTGAAGGGAAAGATGTGACTCTCTGAGATGAATTAACAGAACACAGAGCAGTTTCTCAGAAAGCTTCTTTCCAGTTTTGAATTGAAGATATTTCCTTTTTCACCATAGCCCTCTATGGGCTTCCAAATATCCCTTTGCCAATTCCACAAGAACAGCCTTAGCGAAAGGCTTCTTGAAGGGAAAGATGTAACTCTGTCAGATGAATTAACAAAACACAGAGCAGTTTCTCAGAAAGCTTCTTTCCAGTTTTGAACGGAAGATATTTCCTTTTTCACCATAGCCCTCTATGGGCTTCCAAATATCCTTTTGCCAATTCCACAAGAACAGCCTTAGCGAAAGGCTTCTTGAAGGGAAAGATGTAACTCTGTGAGATGAATTAACAGAACACAGAGCAGTTTCTCAGAAAGCTTCTTTCCAGTTTTGAACGGAAGATATTTCCTTTTTCACCATAGCCCTCTATGGGCTTCCAAATATCCCTTTGCCAATTCCACAAGAACAGCCTTAGCGAAAGGCTTCTTGAAGGGAAAGATGTAACTCTGTGAGATGAATTAACAGAACACAGAGCAGTTTCTCAGAAAGCTTCTTTCCAGTTTTGAACGGAAGATATTTCCTTTTTCACCATAGCCCTCTATGGGCTTGCAAATATCCCTTTGCCAATTCCCCAAGAACAGCCTTAGCGAAAGGCTTCTTGAAGGGAAAGATGTAACTGTGTGAGATGAATTAACAGAACACAGAGCAGTTTCTCAGAAAGCTTCTTTCCAGTTTTGAACGGAAGATATTTCCTTTTTCACCATAGCCCTCTATGGGCTTCCAAATATCCCTTTGCCAATTCCACAAGAACAGCCTTAGCGAAAGGCTTCTTGAAGGGAAAGTTGTAACTCTGTGAGATGAGTTAACAGAACACAGAGCAGTTTCTCAGAAAGCTTCTTTCCAGTTTTGAACGGAAGATATTTCCTTTTTCACCATAGCCCTCTATGGGCTTCCAAATATCCGTTTGCCAATTCCACAAGAACAGCCTTAGCGAAAGGCTTCTTGAAGGGAAAGATGTAACTCTGTGAGATGAATTACCAGAACACAGAGCAGTTTCTCAGTAAGCTTCTTTCCAGTTTTGAACGGAAGATATTTCCTTTTTCACCATAGCCCTCTATGGGCTTCCAAATATCCCTTTGCCAATTCCACAAGAACAGCCTTAGCGAAAGGCTTCTTGAAGGGAAAGATGTAACTCTGTGAGATGAATTAACAGAACACAGAGCAGTTTCTCAGAAAGCTTCTTTCCAGTTTTCAACGGAAGATATTTCCTTTTTCACCATAGTCCTCTATGGGCTTCCAAATATCCCTTTGCGAATTCTACAAGAACAGCCTTAGCGAAAGGATTGTTGAAGGGAAAGATGTAACTGTGTGAGATGAATTAACAGAACACAGAGCACTTTCTCAGAAAGCTTCTTTCCAGTTTTGAACGGAAGATATTTCCTTTTTCACCATAGCCCTCTAGGGCTTCCAAATATCCCTTTGCCAATTCCACAAGAACAGCCTTAGCGAAAGGCTTCTTGAAGGGAAAGATGTAACTCTGTGAGATGAATTAACAGAACACAGAGCAGTTTCTCAGAAAGCTTCTTTCCAGTTTTGAACGGAAGATATTCCCTTTTTCACCATAGCCCTCTATGGGCTTTCAAATATCCCTTTGCCAATTCCACAAGAACAGCCTTAGCGAAAGGCTTCTTGAAGGGAAAGATGTAACTCTGTGAGATGAATTAACAGAACACAGAGCAGTTTCTCAGAAAGCTTCTTTCCAGTTTTGAACGGAAGATATTTCCTTTTTCACCATAGCCCTCTATGGGCTTCCAAATATCCCTTTGCCAATTGCACAAGAACAGCCTTAGCGGAAGGCTTCTTGAAGGGAAAGATGTAACTCTGTGAGATGAATTAACAGAACACAGAGCAGTTTCTCAGAAAGCTTCTTTCCAGTTTTGAGCGGAAGATATTCCCTTTTTCACCATAGCCCTCTATGGTCTTCCAAATATCCCCTTGCCAATTCAACAAGAACAGCCTTAGCGAAAGGCTTCTTGAAGGGAAAGATGTAACTCTGTGTGATGAATTAACAGAACACAGAGCAGTTTCTCAGAAAGCTTCTTTACAGTTTTGAACGGAAGATATTCCCTTTTTCACCATAGCCCTCTATGGGCTTCCAAATATCCCCTTGCCAATTCAACAAGAACAGCCTTAGTGAAAGGCTTCTTGAAGGGAAAGATGTAACTCTGTGAGATGAATTAACAGAACACAGAGCAGTTTCTCAGAAAGTTTCTTTCCAGTTTTGAACGGAAGATATTTCCTTTTTCACCATAGCCCTCTATGGGCTTCCAAATGTCCCTTTGCCAATTCCACAAGAACAGCCTTAGGGAAAGGCTTCTTGAAGGGAAAGATGTAACTCTGTGAGATGAATTAACAGAACACAGAGCAGTTTCTCAGAAAGCTTCTTTCCAGTTTTGAACGGAAGATATTTCCTTTTTCACCATAGCCCTCTATGGGCTTCCAAATATCCCTTTGCCAATTCCACAAGAACAGCCTTAGCGAAAGGCTTCTTGACGGGAAAGATGTAACTCCGTGAGATGAATTAACAGAACACAGAGCAGTTTCTCAGAAAGCTTCTTTCCAGTTTTGAACGGAAAGATATTTCCTTTTTCACCATAGCCCTCTATGGGCTTCCAAATATCCCTTTGCCAATTCCACAAGAACAGCCTTAGCGAAAGGCTTCTTGAAGGGAAAGATGTAACTCTGTGAGGTGAATTAACAGAACACAGAGCAGTTTCTCAGAAAGCTTCTTTCCAGTTTTGAACGGAAGATATTTCCTTTTTCACCATAGCCCTCTATGGGCTTCCAAATATTCCTTTGCCAATTCCACAAGAACAACCTTAGCGAACGGCTTCTTGAAGGGAAGATGTGACTCTGTGAGATGAATTAACAGAACACAGAGCAGTTTCTCAGAAAGCTTCTTTCCAGTTTTGAACGGAAGATATTTCCTTTTTCACCATAGCCCTCTATGCGCTTCCAAATATCCCTTTGCCAATTCCACAAGAACAGCCTTAGCGAAAGGCTTCTTGAAGGGAAAGATGTAACTCTGTCAGATGAATTAACAAAACACAGAGCAGTTTCTCAGAAAGCTTCTTTCCAGTTTTGAACGGAAGATATTTCCTTTTTCACCATAGCCCTCTATGGGCTTCCAAATATCCCTTTGCCAATTCCACAAGAACAGCCTTAGCGAAAGGCTTCTTGAAGGGAAAGATGTAACTCTGTGAGATGAATTAACAGTACACAGAGCAGTTTCTCAGAAAGCTTCTTTCCAGTTTTGAACGGAAGATATTTCCTTTTTCACCATAGCCCTCTATGGGCTTCCAAATATCCCTTTGCCAATTCCACAAGAACAGCCTTAGCGAAAGGCTTCTTGAATTGAAAGATGTAACTCTGTGAGATGAATTAACAGAACACAGAGCAGTTTCTCAGAAAGCTTCTTTCCAGTTTTGAACGGAAGATATTTCCTTTTTCACCATAGCCCTCTATGGGCTTCCACATATCCCTTTGCCAATTCCACAAGAATAGCCTTTGCGAAAGGCTTCTTGAAGGGAAAGATGTAACTCTGTGAGATGAATTAACAGAACACAGAGCAGTTTCTCAGAAAGCTTCTTTCCAGTTTTGAACGGAAGATATTTCCTTTTTCACCATAGCCCTCTATGGGCTTCCAAATATTCCTTTGCCAATTCCACAAGAACAACCTTAGCGAAAGGCTTCTTGAAGGGAAAGATGTGACTCTGTGAGATGAATTAACAGAACACAGAGCAGTTTCTCAGAAAGCTTCTTTCCAGTTTTGAATTGAAGATATTTCCTTTTTCACCATAGCCCTCTATGGGCTTCCAAATATCCCTTTGCCAATTCCACAAGAACAGCCTTAGCGAAAGGCTTCTTGAAGGGAAAGATGTAACTCTGTCAGATGAATTAACAAAACACAGAGCAGTTTCTCAGAAAGCTTCTTTCCAGTTTTGAACGGAAGATATTTCCTTTTTCACCATAGCCCTCTATGGGCTTCCAAATATCCTTTTGCCAATTCCACAAGAACAGCCTTAGCGAAAGGCTTCTTGAAGGGAAAGATGTAACTCTGTGAGATGAATTAACAGAACACAGAGCAGTTTCTCAGAAAGCTTCTTTCCAGTTTTGAACGGAAGATATTTCCTTTTTCACCATAGCCCTCTATGGGCTTCCAAATATCCCTTTGCCAATTCCACAAGAACAGCCTTAGCGAAAGGCTTCTTGAAGGGAAAGATGTAACTCTGTGAGATGAATTAACAGAACACAGAGCAGTTTCTCAGAAAGCTTCTTTCCAGTTTTGAACGGAAGATATTTCCTTTTTCACCATAGCCCTCTATGGGCTTGCAAATATCCCTTTGCCAATTCCCCAAGAACAGCCTTAGCGAAAGGCTTCTTGAAGGGAAAGATGTAACTGTGTGAGATGAATTAACAGAACACAGAGCAGTTTCTCAGAAAGCTTCTTTCCAGTTTTGAACGGAAGATATTTCCTTTTTCACCATAGCCCTCTATGGGCTTCCAAATATCCCTTTGCCAATTCCACAAGAACAGCCTTAGCGAAAGGCTTCTTGAAGGGAAAGTTGTAACTCTGTGAGATGAGTTAACAGAACACAGAGCAGTTTCTCAGAAAGCTTCTTTCCAGTTTTGAACGGGAGATATTTCCTTTTTCACCATAGCCCTCTATGGGCTTCCAAATATCCGTTTGCCAATTCCACAAGAACAGCCTTAGCGAAAGGCTTCTTGAAGGGAAAGATGTAACTCTGTGAGATGAATTACCAGAACACAGAGCAGTTTCTCAGTAAGCTTCTTTCCAGTTTTGAACGGAAGATATTTCCTTTTTCACCATAGCCCTCTATGGGCTTCCAAATATCCCTTTGCCAATTCCACAAGAACAGCCTTAGCGAAAGGCTTCTTGAAGGGAAAGATGTAACTCTGTGAGATGAATTAACAGAACACAGAGCAGTTTCTCAGAAAGCTTCTTTCCAGTTTTCAACGGAAGATATTTCCTTTTTCACCATAGTCCTCTATGGGCTTCCAAATATCCCTTTGCGAATTCTACAAGAACAGCCTTAGCGAAAGGATTGTTGAAGGGAAAGATGTAACTGTGTGAGATGAATTAACAGAACACAGAGCACTTTCTCAGAAAGCTTCTTTCCAGTTTTGAACGGAAGATATTTCCTTTTTCACCATAGCCCTCTATGGGCTTCCAAATATCCCTTTGCCAATTCCACAAGAACAGCCTTAGCGAAAGGCTTCTTGAAGGGAAAGATGTAACTCTGTGAGATGAATTAACAGAACACAGAGCAGTTTCTCAGAAAGCTTCTTTCCAGTTTTGAACGGAAGATATTCCCTTTTTCACCATAGCCCTCTATGGGCTTTCAAATATCCCTTTGCCAATTCCACAAGAACAGCCTTAGCGAAAGGCTTCTTGAAGGGAAAGATGTAACTCTGTGAGATGAATTAACAGAACACAGAGCAGTTTCTCAGAAAGCTTCTTTCCAGTTTTGAACGGAAGATATTTCCTTTTTCACCATAGCCCTCTATGGGCTTCCAAATATCCCTTTGCCAATTGCACAAGAACAGCCTTAGCGGAAGGCTTCTTGAAGGGAAAGATGTAACTCTGTGAGATGAATTAACAGAACACAGAGCAGTTTCTCAGAAAGCTTCTTTCCAGTTTTGAACGGAAGATATTCCCTTTTTCACCATAGCCCTCTATGGTCTTCCAAATATCCCCTTGCCAATTCAACAAGAACAGCCTTAGCGAAAGGCTTCTTGAAGGGAAAGATGTAACTCTGTGTGATGAATTAACAGAACACAGAGCAGTTTCTCAGAAAGCTTCTTTACAGTTTTGAACGGAAGATATTCCCTTTTTCACCATAGCCCTCTATGGGCTTCCAAATATCCCCTTGCCAATTCAACAAGAACAGCCTTAGTGAAAGGCTTCTTGAAGGGAAAGATGTAACTCTGTGAGATGAATTAACAGAACACAGAGCAGTTTCTCAGAAAGTTTCTTTCCAGTTTTGAACGGAAGATATTTCCTTTTTCACCATAGCCCTCTATGGGCTTCCAAATGTCCCTTTGCCAATTCCACAAGAACAGCCTTAGGGAAAGGCTTCTTGAAGGGAAAGATGTAACTCTGTGAGATGAATTAACAGAACACAGAGCAGTTTCTCAGAAAGCTTCTTTCCAGTTTTGAACGGAAGATACTTCCTTTTTCACCATAGCCCTCTATGGGCTTCCAAATATCCCTTTGCCAATTCCACAAGAACAGCCTTAGCGAAAGGCTTCTTGACGGGAAAGATGTAACTCCGTGAGATGAATTAACAGAACACAGAGCAGTTTCTCAGAAAGCTTCTTTAAAGTTTTGAACGGAAAGATATTTCCTTTTTCACCATAGCCCTCTATGGGCTTCCAAATATCCCTTTGCCAATTCCACAAGAACAGCCTTAGCGAAAGGCTTCTTGAAGGGAAAGATGTAACTCTGTGAGGTGAATTAACAGAACACAGAGCAGTTTCTCAGAAAGCTTCTTTCCAGTTTTGAACGGAAGATATTTCCTTTTTCACCATAGCCCTCTATGGGCTTCCAAATATTCCTTTGCCAATTCCACAAGAACAACCTTAGCGAACGGCTTCTTGAAGGGAAGATGTGACTCTGTGAGATGGATTAACAGAACACAGAGCAGTTTCTCAGAAAGCTTCTTTCCAGTTTTGAACGGAAGATATTTCCTTTTTCACCATAGCCCTCTATGGGCTTCCAAATATCCCTTTGCCAATTCCACAAGAACAGCCTTAGCGAAAGACTTCTTGAAGGGAAAGATGTAACTCTATCAGATGAATTAACAAAACACAGAGCAGTTTCTCAGAAAGCTTCTTTCCAGTTTTGAACGGAAGATATTTCCTTTTTCACCATAGCCCTCTATGGGCTTCCAAATATCCCTTTGCCAATTCCACAAGAACAGCCTTAGCGAAAGGCTTCTTGAAGGGAAAGATGTAACTCTGTGAGATGAATTAACAGTACACAGAGCAGTTTCTCAGAAAGCTTCTTTCCAGTTTTGAACGGAAGATATTTCCTTTTTCACCATAGCCCTCTATGGGCTTCCAAATATCCCTTTGCCAATTCCACAAGAACAGCCTTAGCGAAAGGCTTCTTGAAGGGAAAGATGTAACTCTGTGAGATGAATTAACAGAACACAGAGCAGTTTCTCAGAAAGCTTCTTTCCAGTTTTGAACGGAAGATATTTCATTTTTCACCATAGCCCTCTATGGGCTTGCAAATATCCCTTTGCCAATTCCCCAAGAACAGCCTTAGCGAAAGGCTTCTTGAAGGGAAAGGTGTAACTGTGTGAGATGAATTAACAGAACACAGAGCAGTTTCTCAGAAAGCTTCTTTCCAGTTTTGAACTGATGATATTTCCTTTTTCACCATAGCCCTCTATGGGCTTCCAAATATCCCTTTGCCAATTCCACAAGAACAGCCTTTGCGAAAGGCTTCTTGAAGGGAAAGATGTAACTCTGTGAGATGAATTAACAGAACACAGAGCAGTTTCTCTGAAAGCTTCTTTCCAGTTTTGAACGGAAGATATTTCCTTTTTCACCATAGCCCTCTATGGGCTTCCAAATATTCCTTTGCCAATTCCACAAGAACAACCTTAGCGAAAGGCTTCTTGAAGGGAAAGATGTGACTCTGTGAGATGAATTAACAGAACACAGAGCAGTTTCTCAGAAAGCTTCTTTCCAGTTTTGAACGGAAGATATTTCCTTTTTCACCATAGCCCTCTATGGGCTTCCAAATATCCCTTTGCCAATTCCACAAGAACAGCCTTAGCGAAAGGCTTCTTGAAGAGAAAGATGTAACTCTGTCAGATGAATTAACAAAACACAGAGCAGTTTCTCAGAAAGCTTCTTTCCAGTTTTGAACGGAAGATATTTCCTTTTTCACCATAGCCCTCTATGGGCTTCCAAATATCCCTTTGCCAATTCCACAAGAACAGCCTTAGCGAAAGGCTTCTTGAAGGGAAAGATGTAACTCTGTGAGATGAATTAACAGAACACAGAGCAGTTTCTCAGAAAGCTTCTTTCCAGTTTTGAACGGAAGATATTTCCTTTTTCAGCATAGCCCTCTATGGGCTTGCAAATATCCCTTTGCCAATTCCCCAAGAACAGCCTTAGCGAAAGGCTTCTTGAAGGGAAAGGTGTAACTGTGTGAGATGAATTAACAGAACACAGAGCAGTTTCTCAGAAAGCTTCTTTCCAGTTTTGAACGGAAGATATTTCCTTTTTCACCATAGCCCTCTATGGGCTTCCAAATATCCCTTTGCCAATTCCACAAGAACAGCCTTAGCGAAAGGCTTCTTGAAGGGAAAGATGTAACTCTGTGAGATGAATTAACAGAACACAGAGCAGTTTCTCAGAAAGCTTCTTTCCAGTTTTGAACGGAAGATATTTCCTTTTTCACCATAGCCCTCTATGGGCTTCCAAATATCCCTTTGCCAATTCCACAAGAACAGCCTTAGCGAAAGGCTTCTTGAAGGGAAAGATGTAACTCTGTGAGATGAATTAACAGAACACAGAGCAGTTTCTCAGAAAGCTTCTTTCCAGTTTTGAACGGAAGATATTTCATTTTTCACCATAGCCCTCTATGGGCTTGCAAATATCCCTTTGCCAATTCCCCAAGAACAGCCTTAGCGAAAGGCTTCTTGAAGGGAAAGGTGTAACTGTGTGAGATGAATTAACAGAACACAGAGCAGTTTCTCAGAAAGCTTCTTTCCAGTTTTGAACGGAAGATATTTCCTTTTTCACCATAGCCCTCTATGGGCTTCCAAATATCCCTTTGCCAATTCCACAAGAACAGCCTTTGCGAAAGGCTTCTTGAAGGGAAAGATGTAACTCTGTGAGATGAATTAACAGAACACAGAGCAGTTTCTCAGAAAGCTTCTTTCCAGTTTTGAACGGAAGATATTTCCTTTTTCACCATAGCCCTCTATGGGCTTCCAAATATTCCTTTGCCAATTCCACAAGAACAACCTTAGCGAAAGGCTTCTTGAAGGGAAAGATGTGACTCTGTGAGATGAATTAACAGAACACAGAGCAGTTTCTCAGAAAGCTTCTTTCCAGTTTTGAACGGAAGATATTTCCTTTTTCACCATAGCCCTCTATGGGCTTCCAAATATCCCTTTGCCAATTCCACAAGAACAGCCTTAGCGAAAGGCTTCTTGAAGAGAAAGATGTAACTCTGTCAGATGAATTAACAAAACACAGAGCAGTTTCTCAGAAAGCTTCTTTCCAGTTTTGAACGGAAGATATTTCCTTTTTCACCATAGCCCTCTATGGGCTTCCAAATATCCTTTTGCCAATTCCACAAGAACAGCCTTAGCGAAAGGCTTCTTGAAGGGAAAGATGTAACTCTGTGAGATGAATTAACAGAACACAGAGCAGTTTCTCAGAAAGCTTCTTTCCAGTTTTGAACGGAAGATATTTCCTTTTTCACCATAGCCCTCTATGGGCTTCCAAATATCCCTTTGCCAATTCCACAAGAACAGCCTTAGCGAAAGGCTTCTTGAAGGGAAAGATGTAACTCTGTGAGATGAATTAACAGAACACAGAGCAGTTTCTCAGAAAGCTTCTTTCCAGTTTTGAACGGAAGATATTTCCTTTTTCACCATAGCCCTCTATGGGCTTGCAAATATCCCTTTGCCAATTCCCCAAGAACAGCCTTAGCGAAAGGCTTCTTGAAGGGAAAGATGTAACTGTGTGAGATGAATTAACAGAACACAGAGCAGTTTCTCAGAAAGCTTCTTTCCAGTTTTGAACGGAAGATATTTCCTTTTTCACCATAGCCCTCTATGGGCTTCCAAATATCCCTTTGCCAATTCCACAAGAACAGCCTTAGCGAAAGGCTTCTTGAAGGGAAAGTTGTAACTCTGTGAGATGAGTTAACAGAACACAGAGCAGTTTCTCAGAAAGCTTCTTTCCAGTTTTGAACGGGAGATATTTCCTTTTTCACCATAGCCCTCTATGGGCTTCCAAATATCCGTTTGCCAATTCCACAAGAACAGCCTTAGCGAAAGGCTTCTTGAAGGGAAAGATGTAACTCTGTGAGATGAATTACCAGAACACAGAGCAGTTTCTCAGTAAGCTTCTTTCCAGTTTTGAACGGAAGATATTTCCTTTTTCACCATAGCCCTCTATGGGCTTCCAAATATCCCTTTGCCAATTCCACAAGAACAGCCTTAGCGAAAGGCTTCTTGAAGGGAAAGATGTAACTCTGTGAGATGAATTAACAGAACACAGAGCAGTTTCTCAGAAAGCTTCTTTCCAGTTTTCAACGGAAGATATTTCCTTTTTCACCATAGTCCTCTATGGGCTTCCAAATATCCCTTTGCGAATTCTACAAGAACAGCCTTAGCGAAAGGATTGTTGAAGGGAAAGATGTAACTGTGTGAGATGAATTAACAGAACACAGAGCACTTTCTCAGAAAGCTTCTTTCCAGTTTTGAACGGAAGATATTTCCTTTTTCACCATAGCCCTCTATGGGCTTCCAAATATCCCTTTGCCAATTCCACAAGAACAGCCTTAGCGAAAGGCTTCTTGAAGGGAAAGATGTAACTCTGTGAGATGAATTAACAGAACACAGAGCAGTTTCTCAGAAAGCTTCTTTCCAGTTTTGAACGGAAGATATTCCCTTTTTCACCATAGCCCTCTATGGGCTTTCAAATATCCCTTTGCCAATTCCACAAGAACAGCCTTAGCGAAAGGCTTCTTGAAGGGAAAGATGTAACTCTGTGAGATGAATTAACAGAACACAGAGCAGTTTCTCAGAAAGCTTCTTTCCAGTTTTGAACGGAAGATATTTCCTTTTTCACCATAGCCCTCTATGGGCTTCCAAATATCCCTTTGCCAATTGCACAAGAACAGCCTTAGCGGAAGGCTTCTTGAAGGGAAAGATGTAACTCTGTGAGATGAATTAACAGAACACAGAGCAGTTTCTCAGAAAGCTTCTTTCCAGTTTTGAACGGAAGATATTCCCTTTTTCACCATAGCCCTCTATGGTCTTCCAAATATCCCCTTGCCAATTCAACAAGAACAGCCTTAGCGAAAGGCTTCTTGAAGGGAAAGATGTAACTCTGTGTGATGAATTAACAGAACACAGAGCAGTTTCTCAGAAAGCTTCTTTACAGTTTTGAACGGAAGATATTCCCTTTTTCACCATAGCCCTCTATGGGCTTCCAAATATCCCCTTGCCAATTCAACAAGAACAGCCTTAGTGAAAGGCTTCTTGAAGGGAAAGATGTAACTCTGTGAGATGAATTAACAGAACACAGAGCAGTTTCTCAGAAAGTTTCTTTCCAGTTTTGAACGGAAGATATTTCCTTTTTCACCATAGCCCTCTATGGGCTTCCAAATGTCCCTTTGCCAATTCCACAAGAACAGCCTTAGGGAAAGGCTTCTTGAAGGGAAAGATGTAACTCTGTGAGATGAATTAACAGAACACAGAGCAGTTTCTCAGAAAGCTTCTTTCCAGTTTTGAACGGAAGATACTTCCTTTTTCACCATAGCCCTCTATGGGCTTCCAAATATCCCTTTGCCAATTCCACAAGAACAGCCTTAGCGAAAGGCTTCTTGACGGGAAAGATGTAACTCCGTGAGATGAATTAACAGAACACAGAGCAGTTTCTCAGAAAGCTTCTTTAAAGTTTTGAACGGAAAGATATTTCCTTTTTCACCATAGCCCTCTATGGGCTTCCAAATATCCCTTTGCCAATTCCACAAGAACAGCCTTAGCGAAAGGCTTCTTGAAGGGAAAGATGTAACTCTGTGAGGTGAATTAACAGAACACAGAGCAGTTTCTCAGAAAGCTTCTTTCCAGTTTTGAACGGAAGATATTTCCTTTTTCACCATAGCCCTCTATGGGCTTCCAAATATTCCTTTGCCAATTCCACAAGAACAACCTTAGCGAACGGCTTCTTGAAGGGAAGATGTGACTCTGTGAGATGGATTAACAGAACACAGAGCAGTTTCTCAGAAAGCTTCTTTCCAGTTTTGAACGGAAGATATTTCCTTTTTCACCATAGCCCTCTATGGGCTTCCAAATATCCCTTTGCCAATTCCACAAGAACAGCCTTAGCGAAAGACTTCTTGAAGGGAAAGATGTAACTCTATCAGATGAATTAACAAAACACAGAGCAGTTTCTCAGAAAGCTTCTTTCCAGTTTTGAACGGAAGATATTTCCTTTTTCACCATAGCCCTCTATGGGCTTCCAAATATCCCTTTGCCAATTCCACAAGAACAGCCTTAGCGAAAGGCTTCTTGAAGGGAAAGATGTAACTCTGTGAGATGAATTAACAGTACACAGAGCAGTTTCTCAGAAAGCTTCTTTCCAGTTTTGAACGGAAGATATTTCCTTTTTCACCATAGCCCTCTATGGGCTTCCAAATATCCCTTTGCCAATTCCACAAGAACAGCCTTAGCGAAAGGCTTCTTGAAGGGAAAGATGTAACTCTGTGAGATGAATTAACAGAACACAGAGCAGTTTCTCAGAAAGCTTCTTTCCAGTTTTGAACGGAAGATATTTCATTTTTCACCATAGCCCTCTATGGGCTTGCAAATATCCCTTTGCCAATTCCCCAAGAACAGCCTTAGCGAAAGGCTTCTTGAAGGGAAAGGTGTAACTGTGTGAGATGAATTAACAGAACACAGAGCAGTTTCTCAGAAAGCTTCTTTCCAGTTTTGAACTGATGATATTTCCTTTTTCACCATAGCCCTCTATGGGCTTCCAAATATCCCTTTGCCAATTCCACAAGAACAGCCTTTGCGAAAGGCTTCTTGAAGGGAAAGATGTAACTCTGTGAGATGAATTAACAGAACACAGAGCAGTTTCTCTGAAAGCTTCTTTCCAGTTTTGAACGGAAGATATTTCCTTTTTCACCATAGCCCTCTATGGGCTTCCAAATATTCCTTTGCCAATTCCACAAGAACAACCTTAGCGAAAGGCTTCTTGAAGGGAAAGATGTGACTCTGTGAGATGAATTAACAGAACACAGAGCAGTTTCTCAGAAAGCTTCTTTCCAGTTTTGAACGGAAGATATTTCCTTTTTCACCATAGCCCTCTATGGGCTTCCAAATATCCCTTTGCCAATTCCACAAGAACAGCCTTAGCGAAAGGCTTCTTGAAGAGAAAGATGTAACTCTGTCAGATGAATTAACAAAACACAGAGCAGTTTCTCAGAAAGCTTCTTTCCAGTTTTGAACGGAAGATATTTCCTTTTTCACCATAGCCCTCTATGGGCTTCCAAATATCCCTTTGCCAATTCCACAAGAACAGCCTTAGCGAAAGGCTTCTTGAAGGGAAAGATGTAACTCTGTGAGATGAATTAACAGAACACAGAGCAGTTTCTCAGAAAGCTTCTTTCCAGTTTTGAACGGAAGATATTTCCTTTTTCAGCATAGCCCTCTATGGGCTTGCAAATATCCCTTTGCCAATTCCCCAAGAACAGCCTTAGCGAAAGGCTTCTTGAAGGGAAAGGTGTAACTGTGTGAGATGAATTAACAGAACACAGAGCAGTTTCTCAGAAAGCTTCTTTCCAGTTTTGAACGGAAGATATTTCCTTTTTCACCATAGCCCTCTATGGGCTTCCAAATATCCCTTTGCCAATTCCACAAGAACAGCCTTAGCGAAAGGCTTCTTGAAGGGAAAGATGTAACTCTGTGAGATGAATTAACAGAACACAGAGCAGTTTCTCAGAAAGCTTCTTTCCAGTTTTGAACGGAAGATATTTCCTTTTTCACCATAGCCCTCTATGGGCTTCCAAATATCCCTTTGCCAATTCCACAAGAACAGCCTTAGCGAAAGGCTTCTTGAAGGGAAAGATGTAACTCTGTGAGATGAATTAACAGAACACAGAGCAGTTTCTCAGAAAGCTTCTTTCCAGTTTTGAACGGAAGATATTTCATTTTTCACCATAGCCCTCTATGGGCTTGCAAATATCCCTTTGCCAATTCCCCAAGAACAGCCTTAGCGAAAGGCTTCTTGAAGGGAAAGGTGTAACTGTGTGAGATGAATTAACAGAACACAGAGCAGTTTCTCAGAAAGCTTCTTTCCAGTTTTGAACGGAAGATATTTCCTTTTTCACCATAGCCCTCTATGGGCTTCCAAATATCCCTTTGCCAATTCCACAAGAACAGCCTTTGCGAAAGGCTTCTTGAAGGGAAAGATGTAACTCTGTGAGATGAATTAACAGAACACAGAGCAGTTTCTCAGAAAGCTTCTTTCCAGTTTTGAACGGAAGATATTTCCTTTTTCACCATAGCCCTCTATGGGCTTCCAAATATTCCTTTGCCAATTCCACAAGAACAACCTTAGCGAAAGGCTTCTTGAAGGGAAAGATGTGACTCTGTGAGATGAATTAACAGAACACAGAGCAGTTTCTCAGAAAGCTTCTTTCCAGTTTTGAACGGAAGATATTTCCTTTTTCACCATAGCCCTCTATGGGCTTCCAAATATCCCTTTGCCAATTCCACAAGAACAGCCTTAGCGAAAGGCTTCTTGAAGAGAAAGATGTAACTCTGTCAGATGAATTAACAAAACACAGAGCAGTTTCTCAGAAAGCTTCTTTCCAGTTTTGAACGGAAGATATTTCCTTTTTCACCATAGCGCTCTATGGGCTTCCAAATATCCCTTTGCCAATTCCACAAGAACAGCCTTAGCGAAAGGCTTCTTGAAGGGAAAGATGTAACTCTGTGAGATGAATTAACAGAACACAGAGCAGTTTCTCAGAAAGCTTCTTTCCAGTTTTGAACGGAAGATATTTCCTTTTTCACCAGAGCCCTGTATGGGCTTCCAAATATCCCCTTGCCAATTCAACAAGAACAGCCTTAGCGAAAGGCTTCTTGAAGGGAAAGATGTAACTCTGTGTGATGAATTAACAGAACACAGAGCAGTTTCTCAGAAAGCTTCTTTCCAGTTTTGAACGGAAGATATTCCCTTTTTCACCATAGCCCTCTATGGGCTTCCAAATATCCCTTTGCCAATTCCACAAGAACAGCCTTAGCGAAAGGCTTCTTGAAGGGAAAGATGTAACTCTGTGAGATGAATTAACAGAACACAGAGCAGTTTCTCAGAAAGCTTCTTTCCAGTTTTGAACGGAAGATATTTCCTTTTTAACCATAGCCCTCTATGGGCTTCCAAATATCCCTTTGCCAATTCCACAAGAACAGCCTTAGCGAAAGGCTTCTTGAAGGGAAAGATGTAACTCTGTGAGATGAATTAACAGAACACAGAGCAGTTTCTCAGAAAGCTTCTTTCCAGTTTTGAACGGAAGATAATTCCTTTTTCACCATAGCCCTCTATGGGCTTGCAAATATCCCTTTGCCAATTCCCCAAGAACAGCCTTATCGAAAGGCTTCTTGAAGGGAAAGATGTAACTGTGTGAGATGAATTAACAGAACACAGAGCAGTTTCTCAGAAAGCTTCTTTCCAGTTTTGAACGGAAGATATTTCCTTTTTCACCATAGCCCTCTATGGGCTTCCAAATATCCCTTTGCCAATTCCACAAGAACAGCCTTAGCGAAAGGCTTCTTGAAGGGAAAGTTGTAACTCTGTGAGATGAGTTAAGAGAACACAGAGCAGTTTCTCAGAAAGCTTCTTTCCAGTTTTGAACGGAAGATATTTCCTTTTTCACCATAGCCCTCTATGGGCTTCCAAATATCCGTTTGCCAATTCCACAAGAACAGCCTTAGCGAAAGGCTTCTTGAAGGGAAAGATGTAACTCTGTGAGATGAATTACCAGAACACAGAGCAGTTTCTCAGAAAGCTTCTTTCCAGTTTTGAACGGAAGATATTTCCTTTTTCACCATAGCCCTCTATGGGCTTCCAAATATCCCTTTGCCAATTCCACAAGAACAGCCTTAGCGAAAGGCTTCTTGAAGGGAAAGATGTAACTCTGTGAGATGAATTAACAGAACACAGAGCAGTTTCTCAGAAAGCTTCTTTCCAGTTTTCAACGGAAGATATTTCCTTTTTCACCATAGTCCTCTATGGGCTTCCAAATATCCCTTTGCGAATTCTACAAGAACAGCCTTAGCGAAAGGATTGTTGAAGGGAAAGATGTAACTGTGTGAGATGAATTAACAGAACACAGAGCACTTTCTCAGAAAGCTTCTTTCCAGTTTTGAACGGAAGATATTTCCTTTTTCACCATAGCCCTCTATGGGCTTCCAAATATCCCTTTGCCAATTCCACAAGAACAGCCTTAGCGAAAGGCTTCTTGAAGGATAAGATGCAACTCTGTGAGATGAATTAACAGAACACAGAGCAGTTTCTCAGAAAGCTTCTTTCCAGTTTTGAACGGAAGATATTTCCTTTTTCACCATAGCCCTCTATGGGCTTGCAAATATCCCTTTGCCAATTCCACAAGAACAGCCTTAGCGAAAGGTTTCTTGAAGGGAAATAAATAACTCTGTGAGATGAATTAACAGAACACAGAGCAGTTTCTCAGAAAGCTTCTTTCCAGTTTTGAACGGAAGATATTTCCTTTTTCACCATAGCCCTCTATGGGCTTCCAAATATCCCTTTGTCAATTCCACAAGAACAGCCTTAGCGAAAGGCTTCTTGAAGGGAAAGATGTAACTCTGTGAGATGAATTAACAGAACACAGAGCAGTTTCTCAGAAAGCTTCTTTCCAGTTTTGAACGGAAGATATTTCCTTTTTCACCATAGCCCTCTATGGGCTTCCAAATATCCCTTTGCCAATTCCACAAGAACAGCCTTAGCGAAAGGCTTCTTGAAGGGAAAGATGTAACTCTGTGAGATGAATTAACAGAACACAGAGCAGTTTCTCAGAAAGCTTCTTTCCAGTTTTGAACGGAAGATATTTCCTTTTTCACCATAGCCCTCTATGGGCTTCCAAATATCCCTTTGCCAATTCCACAAGAACAGCCTTAGCGAAAGGCTTCTTGAAGAGAAAGATGTAACTCTGTCAGATGAATTAACAAAACACAGAGCAGTTTCTCAGAAAGCTTCTTTCCAGTTTTGAACGGAAGATATTTCCTTTTTCACCATAGCCCTCTATGGGCTTCCAAATATCCCTTTGCCAATTCCACAAGAACAGCCTTAGCGAAAGGCTTCTTGAAGGGAAAGATGTAACTCTGTGAGATGAATTAACAGAACACAGAGCAGTTTCTCAGAAAGCTTCTTTCCAGTTTTGAACGGAAGATATTTCATTTTTCACCATAGCCCTCTATGGGCTTGCAAATATCCCTTTGCCAATTCCCCAAGAACAGCCTTAGCGAAAGGCTTCTTGAAGGGAAAGGTGTAACTGTGTGAGATGAATTAACAGAACACAGAGCAGTTTCTCAGAAAGCTTCTTTCCAGTTTTGAACGGAAGATATTTCCTTTTTCACCATAGCCCTCTATGGGCTTCCAAATATCCCTTTGCCAATTCCACAAGAACAGCCTTTGCGAAAGGCTTCTTGAAGGGAAAGATGTAACTCTGTGAGATGAATTAACAGAACACAGAGCAGTTTCTCAGAAAGCTTCTTTCCAGTTTTGAACGGAAGATATTTCCTTTTTCACCATAGCCCTCTATGGGCTTCCAAATATTCCTTTGCCAATTCCACAAGAACAACCTTAGCGAAAGGCTTCTTGAAGGGAAAGATGTGACTCTGTGAGATGAATTAACAGAACACAGAGCAGTTTCTCAGAAAGCTTCTTTCCAGTTTTGAACGGAAGATATTTCCTTTTTCACCATAGCCCTCTATGGGCTTCCAAATATCCCTTTGCCAATTCCACAAGAACAGCCTTAGCGAAAGGCTTCTTGAAGAGAAAGATGTAACTCTTTGAGATGAATTAACAAAACACAGAGCAGTTTCTCAGAAAGCTTCTTTCCAGTTTTGAACGGAAGATATTTCCTTTTTCACCATAGCGCTCTATGGGCTTCCAAATATCCCTTTGCCAATTCCACAAGAACAGCCTTAGCGAAAGGCTTCTTGAAGGGAAAGATGTAACTCTGTGAGATGAATTAACAGAACACAGAGCAGTTTCTCAGAAAGCTTCTTTCCAGTTTTGAACGGAATATATTTCCTTTTTCACCAGAGCCCTGTATGGGCTTCCAAATATCCCCTTGCCAATTCCACAAGAACAGCCTTAGCGAAAGGCTTCTTGAAGGGAAAGATGTAACTCTGTGTGATGAATTAACAGAACACAGAGCAGTTTCTCAGAAAGCTTCTTTCCAGTTTTGAACGGAAGATATTCCCTTTTTCACCATAGCCCTCTATGGGCTTCCAAATATCCCTTTGCCAATTCCACAAGAACAGCCTTAGCGAAAGGCTTCTTGAAGGGAAAGATGTAACTCTGTGAGATGAATTAACAGAACACAGAGCAGTTTCTCAGAAAGCTTCTTTCCAGTTTTGAACGGAAGATATTTCCTTTTTAACCATAGCCCTCTATGGGCTTCCAAATATCCCTTTGCCAATTCCACAAGAACAGCCTTAGCGAAAGGCTTCTTGAAGGGAAAGATGTAACTCTGTGAGATGAATTAACAGAACACAGAGCAGTTTCTCAGAAAGCTTCTTTCCAGTTTTGAACGGAAGATAATTCCTTTTTCACCATAGCCCTCTATGGGCTTGCAAATATCCCTTTGCCAATTCCCCAAGAACAGCCTTATCGAAAGGCTTCTTGAAGGGAAAGATGTAACTGTGTGAGATGAATTAACAGAACACAGAGCAGTTTCTCAGAAAGCTTCTTTCCAGTTTTGAACGGAAGATATTTCCTTTTTCACCAGAGCCCTCTATGGGCTTCCAAATATCCCTTTGCCAATTCCACAAGAACAGCCTTAGCGAAAGGCTTCTTGAAGGGAAAGATGTAACTCTGTGAGATGAATTAACAGAACACAGAGCAGTTTCTCAGAAAGCTTCTTTCCAGTTTTCAACGGAAGATATTTCCTTTTTCACCATAGTCCTCTATGGGCTTCCAAATATCCCTTTGCGAATTCTACAAGAACAGCCTTAGCGAAAGGATTGTTGAAGGGAAAGATGTAACTGTGTGAGATGAATTAACAGAACACAGAGCAGTTTCTCAGAAAGCTTCTTTCCAGTTTTGAACGGAAGATATTTCCTTTTTCACCATAGCCCTCTATGGGCTTCCAAATATCCCTTTGCCAATTCCACAAGAACAGCCTTAGCGAAAGGCTTCTTGAAGGATAAGATGCAACTCTGTGAGATGAATTAACAGAACACAGAGCAGTTTCTCAGAAAGCTTCTTTCCAGTTTTGAACGGAAGATATTTCCTTTTTCACCATAGCCCTCTATGGGCTTGCAAATATCCCTTTGCCAATTCCACAAGAACAGCCTTAGCGAAAGGTTTCTTGAAGGGAAAGATGTAACTCTGTGAGATGAATTAACAGAACACAGAGCAGTTTCTCAGAAAGCTTCTTTCCAGTTTTGAACGGAAGATATTTCCTTTTTCACCATAGCCCTCTATGGGCTTCCAAATATCCCTTTGCCAATTCCACAAGAACAGCCTTAGCGAAAGGCTTCTTGAAGGGAAAGATGTAACTCTGTGAGATGAATTAACAGAACACAGAGCAGTTTCTCAGAAAGCTTCTTTCCAGTTTTGAACGGAAGATATTTCCTTTTTCACCATAGCCCTCTATGGGCTTCCAAATATCCCTTTGCCAATTCCACAAGAACAGCCTTAGCGAAAGGCTTCTTGAAGGGAAAGATGTGACTCTGTGAGATGAATTAACAGAACACAGAGCAGTTTCTCAGAAAGCTTCTTTCCAGTTTTGAACGGAAGATATTTCCTTTTTCACCATAGCCCTCTATGGGCTTCCAAATATCCCTTTGCCAATTCCACAAGAACAGCCTTAGCGAAAGGCTTCTTGAAGAGAAAGATGTAACTCTGTCAGATGAATTAACAAAACACAGAGCAGTTTCTCAGAAAGCTTCTTTCCAGTTTTGAACGGAAGATATTTCCTTTTTCACCATAGCCCTCTATGGGCTTCCAAATATCCCTTTGCCAATTCCACAAGAACAGCCTTAGCGAAAGGCTTCTTGAAGGGAAAGATGTAACTCTGTGAGATGAATTAACAGAACACAGAGCAGTTTCTCAGAAAGCTTCTTTCCAGTTTTGAACGGAAGATATTTCATTTTTCACCATAGCCCTCTATGGGCTTGCAAATATCCCTTTGCCAATTCCCCAAGAACAGCCTTAGCGAAAGGCTTCTTGAAGGGAAAGGTGTAACTGTGTGAGATGAATTAACAGAACACAGAGCAGTTTCTCAGAAAGCTTCTTTCCAGTTTTGAACGGAAGATATTTCCTTTTTCACCATAGCCCTCTATGGGCTTCCAAATATCCCTTTGCCAATTCCACAAGAACAGCCTTTGCGAAAGGCTTCTTGAAGGGAAAGATGTAACTCTGTGAGATGAATTAACAGAACACAGAGCAGTTTCTCAGAAAGCTTCTTTCCAGTTTTGAACGGAAGATATTTCCTTTTTCACCATAGCCCTCTATGGGCTTCCAAATATTCCTTTGCCAATTCCACAAGAACAACCTTAGCGAAAGGCTTCTTGAAGGGAAAGATGTGACTCTGTGAGATGAATTAACAGAACACAGAGCAGTTTCTCAGAAAGCTTCTTTCCAGTTTTGAACGGAAGATATTTCCTTTTTCACCATAGCCCTCTATGGGCTTCCAAATATCCCTTTGCCAATTCCACAAGAACAGCCTTAGCGAAAGGCTTCTTGAAGAGAAAGATGTAACTCTTTGAGATGAATTAACAAAACACAGAGCAGTTTCTCAGAAAGCTTCTTTCCAGTTTTGAACGGAAGATATTTCCTTTTTCACCATAGCGCTCTATGGGCTTCCAAATATCCCTTTGCCAATTCCACAAGAACAGCCTTAGCGAAAGGCTTCTTGAAGGGAAAGATGTAACTCTGTGAGATGAATTAACAGAACACAGAGCAGTTTCTCAGAAAGCTTCTTTCCAGTTTTGAACGGAAGATATTTCCTTTTTCACCAGAGCCCTGTATGGGCTTCCAAATATCCCCTTGCCAATTCAACAAGAACAGCCTTAGCGAAAGGCTTCTTGAAGGGAAAGATGTAACTCTGTGTGATGAATTAACAGAACACAGAGCAGTTTCTCAGAAAGCTTCTTTCCAGTTTTGAACGGAAGATATTCCCTTTTTCACCATAGCCCTCTATGGGCTTCCAAATATCCCTTTGCCAATTCCACAAGAACAGCCTTAGCGAAAGGCTTCTTGAAGGGAAAGATGTAACTCTGTGAGATGAATTAACAGAACACAGAGCAGTTTCTCAGAAAGCTTCTTTCCAGTTTTGAACGGAAGATATTTCCTTTTTAACCATAGCCCTCTATGGGCTTCCAAATATCCCTTTGCCAATTCCACAAGAACAGCCTTAGCGAAAGGCTTCTTGAAGGGAAAGATGTAACTCTGTGAGATGAATTAACAGAACACAGAGCAGTTTCTCAGAAAGCTTCTTTCCAGTTTTGAACGGAAGATAATTCCTTTTTCACCATAGCCCTCTATGGGCTTGCAAATATCCCTTTGCCAATTCCACAAGAACAGCCTTAGCGAAAGGTTTCTTGAAGGGAAATAAATAACTCTGTGAGATGAATTAACAGAACACAGAGCAGTTTCTCAGAAAGCTTCTTTCCAGTTTTGAACGGAAGATATTTCCTTTTTCACCATAGCCCTCTATGGGCTTCCAAATATCCCTTTGCCAATTCCACAAGAACAGCCTTAGCGAAAGGCTTCTTGAAGGGAAAGATGTAACTCTGTGAGATGAATTAACAGAACACAGAGCAGTTTCTCAGAAAGCTTCTTTCCAGTTTTGAACGGAAGATATTTCCTTTTTCACCATAGCCCTCTATGGGCTTCCAAATATCCCTTTGCCAATTCCACAAGAACAGCCTTAGCGAAAGGCTTCTTGAAGGGAAAGATGTAACTCTGTGAGATGAATTAACAGAACACAGAGCAGTTTCTCAGAAAGCTTCTTTCCAGTTTTGAACGGAAGATATTTCCTTTTTCAACATAGCCCTCTATGGGCTTCCAAATATCCCTTTGCCAATTCCACAAGAACAGCCTTAGCGAAAGGCTTCTTTAAGAGAAAGATGTAACTCTGTCAGATGAATTAACAAAACACAGAGCAGTTTCTCAGAAAGCTTCTTTCCAGTTTTGAACGGAAGATATTTCCTTTTTCACCATAGCCCTCTATGGGCTTCCAAATATCCCTTTGCCAATTCCACAAGAACAGCCTTAGCGAAAGGCTTCTTGAAGGGAAAGATGTAACTCTGTGAGATGAATTAACAGAACACAGAGCAGTTTCTCAGAAAGCTTCTTTCCAGTTTTGAACGGAAGATATTTCATTTTTCACCATAGCCCTCTATGGGCTTGCAAATATCCCTTTGCCAATTCCCCAAGAACAGCCTTAGCGAAAGGCTTCTTGAAGGGAAAGGTGTAACTGTGTGAGATGAATTAACAGAACACAGAGCAGTTTCTCAGAAAGCTTCTTTCCAGTTTTGAACGGAAGATATTTCCTTTTTCACCATAGCCCTCTATGGGCTTCCAAATATCCCTTTGCCAATTCCACAAGAACAGCCTTTGCGAAAGGCTTCTTGAAGGGAAAGATGTAACTCTGTGAGATGAATTAACAGAACACAGAGCAGTTTCTCAGAAAGCTTCTTTCCTGTTTTGAACGGAAGATATTTCCTTTTTCACCATAGCCCTCTATGGGCTTCCAAATATTCCTTTGCCAATTCCACAAGAACAACCTTAGCGAAAGGCTTCTTGAAGGGAAAGATGTGACTCTGTGAGATGAATTAACAGAACACAGAACAGTTTCTCAGAAAGCTTCTTTCCAGTTTTGAACGGAAGATATTTCCTTTTTCACCATAGCCCTCTATGGGCTTCCAAATATCCCTTTGCCAATTCCACAAGAACAGCCTTAGCGAAAGGCTTCTTGAAGAGAAAGATGTAACTCTTTGAGATGAATTAACAAAACACAGAGCAGTTTCTCAGAAAGCTTCTTTCCAGTTTTGAACGGAAGATATTTCCTTTTTCACCATAGCGCTCTATGGGCTTCCAAATATCCCTTTGCCAATTCCACAAGAACAGCCTTAGCGAAAGGCTTCTTGAAGGGAAAGATGTAACTCTGTGAGATGAATTAACAGAACACAGAGAAGTTTCTCAGAAAGCTTCTTTCCAGTTTTGAACGGAAGATATTTCCTTTTTCACCAGAGCCCTGTATGGGCTTCCAAATATCCCCTTGCCAATTCAACAAGAACAGCCTTAGCGAAAGGCTTCTTGAAGGGAAAGATGTAACTCTGTGTGATGAATTAACAGAACACAGAGCAGTTTCTCAGAAAGCTTCTTTACAGTTTTGAACGGAAGATATTCCCTTTTTCACCATAGCCCTCTATGGGCTTCCAAATATCCCTTTGCCAATTCCACAAGAACAGCCTTAGCGAAAGGCTTCTTGAAGGGAAAGATGTAACTCTGTGAGATGAATTAACAGAACACAGAGCAGTTTCTCAGAAAGCTTCTTTCCAGTTTTGAACGGAAGATATTTCCTTTTTAACCATAGCCCTCTATGGGCTTCCAAATATCCCTTTGCCAATTCCACAAGAACAGCCTTAGCGAAAGGCTTCTTGAAGGGAAAGATGTAACTCTGTGAGATGAATTAACAGAACACAGAGCAGTTTCTCAGAAAGCTTCTTTCCAGTTTTGAACGGAAGATAATTCCTTTTTCACCATAGCCCTCTATGGGCTTGCAAATATCCCTTTGCCAATTCCCCAAGAACAGCCTTATCGAAAGGCTTCTTGAAGGGAAAGATGTAACTGTGTGAGATGGATTAACAGAACACAGAGCAGTTTCTCAGAAAGCTTCTTTCCAGTTTTGAACGGAAGATATTTCCTTTTTCACCATAGCCCTCTATGGGCTTCCAAATATCCCTTTGCCAATTCCACAAGAACAGCCTTAGCGAAAGGCTTCTTGAAGGGAAAGTTGTAACTCTGTGAGATGAGTTAAGAGAACACAGAGCAGTTTCTCAGAAAGCTTCTTTCCAGTTTTGAACGGAAGATATTTCCTTTTTCACCATAGCCCTCTATGGGCTTCCAAATATCCGTTTGCCAATTCCACAAGAACAGCCTTAGCGAAAGGCTTCTTGAAGGGAAAGATGTAACCCTGTGAGATGAATTACCAGAACACAGAGCAGTTTCTCAGAAAGCTTCTTTCCAGTTTTGAACGGAAGATATTTCCTTTTTCACCATAGCCCTCTATGGGCTTCCAAATATCCCTTTGCCAATTCCACAAGAACAGCCTTAGCGAAAGGCTTCTTGAAGGGAAAGATGTAACTCTGTGAGATGAATTAACAGAACACAGAGCAGTTTCTCAGAAAGCTTCTTTCCAGTTTTCAACGGAAGATATTTCCTTTTTCACCATAGTCCTCTATGGGCTTCCAAATATCCCTTTGCGAATTCTACAAGAACAGCCTTAGCGAAAGGATTGTTGAAGGGAAAGATGTAACTGTGTGAGATGAATTAACAGAACACAGAGCACTTTCTCAGAAAGCTTCTTTCCAGTTTTGAACGGAAGATATTTCCTTTTTCACCATAGCCCTCTATGGGCTTCCAAATATCCCTTTGCCAATTCCACAAGAACAGCCTTAGCGAAAGGCTTCTTGAAGGATAAGATGCAACTCTGTGAGATGAATTAACAGAACACAGAGCAGTTTCTCAGAAAGCTTCTTTTCAGTTTTGAACGGAAGATATTTCCTTTTTCACCATAGCCCTCTATGGGCTTGCAAATATCCCTTTGCCAATTCCACAAGAACAGCCTTAGCGAAAGGTTTCTTGAAGGGAAAGATGTAACTCTGTGAGATGAATTAACAGAACACAGAGCAGTTTCTCAGAAAGCTTCTTTCCAGTTTTGAACGGAAGATATTTCCTTTTTCACCATAGCCCTCTATGGGCTTCCAAATATCCCTTTGCCAATTCCACAAGAACAGCCTTAGCGAAAGGCTTCTTGAAGGGAAAGATGTAACTCTGTGAGATGAATTAACAGAACACAGAGCAGTTTCTCAGAAAGCTTCTTTCCAGTTTTGAACGGAAGATATTTCCTTTTTCACCATAGCCCTCTATGGGCTTCCAAATATCCCTTTGCCAATTCCACAAGAACAGCCTTAGCGAAAGGCTTCTTGAAGGGAAAGATGTGACTCTGTGAGATGAATTAACAGAACACAGAGCAGTTTCTCAGAAAGCTTCTTTCCAGTTTTGAACGGAAGATATTTCCTTTTTCACCATAGCCCTCTATGGGCTTCCAAATATCCCTTTGCCAATTCCACAAGAACAGCCTTAGCGAAAGGCTTCTTGAAGAGAAAGATGTAACTCTGTCAGATGAATTAACAAAACACAGAGCAGTTTCTCAGAAAGCTTCTTTCCAGTTTTGAACGGAAGATATTTCCTTTTTCACCATAGCCCTCTATGGGCTTCTAAATATCCCTTTGCCAATTCCACAAGAACAGCCTTAGCGAAAGGCTTCTTGAAGGGAAAGATGTAACTCTGTGAGATGAATTAACAGAACACAGAGCAGTTTCTCAGAAAGCTTCTTTCCAGTTTTGAACGGAAGATATTTCATTTTTCACCATAGCCCTCTATGGGCTTGCAAATATCCCTTTGCCAATTCCCCAAGAACAGCCTTAGCGAAAGGCTTCTTGAAGGGAAAGGTGTAACTGTGTGAGATGAATTAACAGAACACAGAGCAGTTTCTCAGAAAGCTTCTTTCCAGTTTTGAACGGAAGATATTTCCTTTTTCACCATAGCCCTCTATGGGCTTCCAAATATCCCTTTGCCAATTCCACAAGAACAGCCTTTGCGAAAGGCTTCTTGAAGGGAAAGATGTAACTCTGTGAGATGAATTAACAGAACACAGAGCAGTTTCTCAGAAAGCTTCTTTCCAGTTTTGAACGGAAGATATTTCCTTTTTCACCATAGCCCTCTATGGGCTTCCAAATATTCCTTTGCCAATTCCACAAGAACAACCTTAGCGAAAGGCTTCTTGAAGGGAAAGATGTGACTCTGTGAGATGAATTAACAGAACACAGAGCAGTTTCTCAGAAAGCTTCTTTCCAGTTTTGAACGGAAGATATTTCCTTTTTCACCATAGCCCTCTATGGGCTTCCAAATATCCCTTTGCCAATTCCACAAGAACAGCCTTAGCGAAAGGCTTCTTGAAGAGAAAGATGTAACTCTTTGAGATGAATTAACAAAACACAGAGCAGTTTCTCAGAAAGCTTCTTTCCAGTTTTGAACGGAAGATATTTCCTTTTTCACCATAGCGCTCTATGGGCTTCCAAATATCCCTTTGCCAATTCCACAAGAACAGCCTTAGCGAAAGGCTTCTTGAAGGGAAAGATGTAACTCTGTGAGATGAATTAACAGAACACAGAGCAGTTTCTCAGAAAGCTTCTTTCCAGTTTTGAACGGAAGATATTTCCTTTTTCACCAGAGCCCTGTATGGGCTTCCAAATATCCCCTTGCCAATTCAACAAGAACAGCCTTAGCGAAAGGCTTCTTGAAGGGAAAGATGTAACTCTGTGTGATGAATTAACAGAACACAGAGCAGTTTCTCAGAAAGCTTCTTTCCAGTTTTGAACGGAAGATATTCCCTTTTTCACCATAGCCCTCTATGGGCTTCCAAATATCCCTTTGCCAATTCCACAAGAACAGCCTTAGCGAAAGGCTTCTTGAAGGGAAAGATGTAACTCTGTGAGATGAATTAACAGAACACAGAGCAGTTTCTCAGAAAGCTTCTTTCCAGTTTTGAACGGAAGATATTTCCTTTTTAACCATAGCCCTCTATGGGCTTCCAAATATCCCTTTGCCAATTCCACAAGAACAGCCTTAGCGAAAGGCTTCTTGAAGGGAAAGATGTAACTCTGTGAGATGAATTAACAGAACACAGAGCAGTTTCTCAGAAAGCTTCTTTCCAGTTTTGAACGGAAGATAATTCCTTTTTCACCATAGCCCTCTATGGGCTTGCAAATATCCCTTTGCCAATTCCCCAAGAACAGCCTTATCGAAAGGCTTCTTGAAGGGAAAGATGTAACTGTGTGAGATGAATTAACAGAACACAGAGCAGTTTCTCAGAAAGCTTCTTTCCAGTTTTGAACGGAAGATATTTCCTTTTTCACCATAGCCCTCTATGGGCTTCCAAATATCCCTTTGCCAATTCCACAAGAACAGCCTTAGCGAAAGGCTTCTTGAAGGGAAAGTTGTAACTCTGTGAGATGAGTTAAGAGAACACAGAGCAGTTTCTCAGAAAGCTTCTTTCCAGTTTTGAACGGAAGATATTTCCTTTTTCACCATAGCCCTCTATGGGCTTCCAAATATCCGTTTGCCAATTCCACAAGAACAGCCTTAGCGAAAGGCTTCTTGAAGGAAAAGATGTAACTCTGTGAGATGAATTACCAGAACACAGAGCAGTTTCTCAGAAAGCTTCTTTCCAGTTTTGAACGGAAGATATTTCCTTTTTCACCATAGCCCTCTATGGGCTTCCAAATATCCCTTTGCCAATTCCACAAGAACAGCCTTAGCGAAAGGCTTCTTGAAGGGAAAGATGTAACTCTGTGAGATGAATTAACAGAACACAGAGCAGTTTCTCAGAAAGCTTCTTTCCAGTTTTCAACGGAAGATATTTCCTTTTTCACCATAGTCCTCTATGGGCTTCCAAATATCCCTTTGCGAATTCTACAAGAACAGCCTTAGCGAAAGGATTGTTGAAGGGAAAGATGTAACTGTGTGAGATGAATTAACAGAACACAGAGCACTTTCTCAGAAAGCTTCTTTCCAGTTTTGAACGGAAGATATTTCCTTTTTCACCATAGCCCTCTATGGGCTTCCAAATATCCCTTTGCCAATTCCACAAGAACAGCCTTAGCGAAAGGCTTCTTGAAGGATAAGATGCAACTCTGTGAGATGAATTAACAGAACACAGAGCAGTTTCTCAGAAAGCTTCTTTCCAGTTTTGAACGGAAGATATTTCCTTTTTCACCATAGCCCTCTATGGGCTTGCAAATATCCCTTTGCCAATTCCACAAGAACAGCCTTAGCGAAAGGTTTCTTGAAGGGAAATAAATAACTCTGTGAGATGAATTAACAGAACACAGAGCAGTTTCTCAGAAAGCTTCTTTCCAGTTTTGAACGGAAGATATTTCCTTTTTCACCATAGCCCTCTATGGGCTTCCAAATATCCCTTTGCCAATTCCACAAGAACAGCCTTAGCGAAAGGCTTCTTGAAGGGAAAGATGTAACTCTGTGAGATGAATTAACAGAACACAGAGCAATTTCTCAGAAAGCTTCTTTCCAGTTTTGAACGGAAGATATTTCCTTTTTCACCATAGCCCTCTATGGGCTTCCAAATATCCGTTTGCCAATTCCACAAGAACAGCCTTAGCGAAAGGCTTCTTGAAGGGAAAGATGTAACTCTGTGAGATGAATTACCAGAACACAGAGCAGTTTCTCAGTAAGCTTCTTTCCAGTTTTGAACGGAAGATATTTCCTTTTTCACCATAGCCCTCTATGGGCTTCCAAATATCCCTTTGCCAATTCCACAAGAACAGCCTTAGCGAAAGGCTTCTTGAAGGGAAAGATGTAACTCTGTGAGATGAATTAACAGAACACAGAGCAGTTTCTCAGAAAGCTTCTTTCCAGTTTTCAACGGAAGATATTTCCTTTTTCACCATAGTCCTCTATGGGCTTCCAAATATCCCTTTGCGAATTCTACAAGAACAGCCTTAGCGAAAGGATTGTTGAAGGGAAAGATGTAACTGTGTGAGATGAATTAACAGAACACAGAGTACTTTCTCAGAAAGCTTCTTTCCAGTTTTGAACGGAAGATATTTCCTTTTTCACCATAGCCCTCTATGGGCTTCCAAATATCCCTTTGCCAATTCCACAAGAACAGCCTTAGCGAAAGGCTTCTTGAAGGGAAAGATGTAACTCTGTGAGATGAATTAACAGAACACAGAGCAGTTTCTCAGAAAGCTTCTTTCCAGTTTTGAACGGAAGATATTCCCTTTTTCACCATAGCCCTCTATGGGCTTTCAAATATCCCTTTGCAAATTCCACAAGAACAGCCTTAGCGAAAGGCTTCTTGAAGGGAAAGATGTAACTCTGTGAGATGAATTAACAGAACACAGAGCAGTTTCTCAGAAAGCTTCTTTCCAGTTTTGAACGGAAGATATTTCCTTTTTCACCATAGCCCTCTATGGGCTTCCAAATATCCCTTTGCCAATTGCACAAGAACAGCCTTAGCGGAAGGCTTCTTGAAGGGAAAGATGTAACTCTGTGAGATGAATTAACAGAACACAGAGCAGTTTCTCAGAAAGCTTCTTTCCAGTTTTGAAAGGAAGATATTCCCTTTTTCACCATAGCCCTCTATGGTCTTCCAAATATCCCCTTGCCAATTCAACAAGAACAGCCTTAGCGAAAGGCTTCTTGAAGGGAAAGATGTAACTCTGTGTGATGAATTAACAGAACACAGAGCAGTTTCTCAGAAAGCTTCTTTACAGTTTTGAACGGAAGATATTCCCTTTTTCACCATAGCCCTCTATGGGCTTCCAAATATCCCCTTGCCAATTCAACAAGAACAGCCTTAGTGAAAGGCTTCTTGAAGGGAAAGATGTAACTCTGTGAGATGAATTAACAGAACACAGAGCAGTTTCTCAGAAAGTTTCTTTCCAGTTTTGAACGGAAGATATTTCCTTTTTCACCATAGCCCTCTATGGGCTTCCAAATGTCCCTTTGCCAATTCCACAAGAACAGCCTTAGGGAAAGGCTTCTTGAAGGGAAAGATGTAACTCTGTGAGATGAATTAACAGAACACAGAGCAGTTTCTCAGAAAGCTTCTTTCCAGTTTTGAACGGAAGATAATTCCTTTTTCACCATAGCCCTCTATGGGCTTGCAAATATCCCTTTGCCAATTCCCCAAGAACAGCCTTATCGAAAGGCTTCTTGAAGGGAAAGATGTAACTGTGTGAGATGAATTAACAGAACACAGAGCAGTTTCTCAGAAAGCTTCTTTCCAGTTTTGAACGGAAGATATTTCCTTTTTCACCATAGCCCTCTATGGGCTTCCAAATATCCCTTTGCCAATTCCACAAGAACAGCCTTAGCGAAAGGCTTCTTGAAGGGAAAGTTGTAACTCTGTGAGATGAGTTAAGAGAACACAGAGCAGTTTCTCAGAAAGCTTCTTTCCAGTTTTGAACGGAAGATATTTCCTTTTTCACCATAGCCCTCTATGGGCTTCCAAATATCCGTTTGCCAATTCCACAAGAACAGCCTTAGCGAAAGGCTTCTTGAAGGGAAAGATGTAACTCTGTGAGATGAATTACCAGAACACAGAGCAGTTTCTCAGAAAGCTTCTTTCCAGTTTTGAACGGAAGATATTTCCTTTTTCACCATAGCCCTCTATGGGCTTCCAAATATCCCTTTGCCAATTCCACAAGAACAGCCTTAGCGAAAGGCTTCTTGAAGGGAAAGATGTAACTCTGTGAGATGAATTAACAGAACACAGAGCAGTTTCTCAGAAAGCTTCTTTCCAGTTTTCAACGGAAGATATTTCCTTTTTCACCATAGTCCTCTATGGGCTTCCAAATATCCCTTTGCGAATTCTACAAGAACAGCCTTAGCGAAAGGATTGTTGAAGGGAAAGATGTAACTGTGTGAGATGAATTAACAGAACACAGAGCACTTTCTCAGAAAGCTTCTTTCCAGTTTTGAACGGAAGATATTTCCTTTTTCACCATAGCCCTCTATGGGCTTCCAAATATCCCTTTGCCAATTCCACAAGAACAGCCTTAGCGAAAGGCTTCTTGAAGGATAAGATGCAACTCTGTGAGATGAATTAACAGAACACAGAGCAGTTTCTCAGAAAGCTTCTTTCCAGTTTTGAACGGAAGATATTTCCTTTTTCACCATAGCCCTCTATGGGCTTGCAAATATCCCTTTGCCAATTCCACAAGAACAGCCTTAGCGAAAGGTTTCTTGAAGGGAAATAAATAACTCTGTGAGATGAATTAACAGAACACAGAGCAGTTTCTCAGAAAGCTTCTTTCCAGTTTTGAACGGAAGATATTTCCTTTTTCACCATAGCCCTCTATGGGCTTCCAAATATCCCTTTGCCAATTCCACAAGAACAGCCTTAGCGAAAGGCTTCTTGAAGGGAAAGATGTAACTCTGTGAGATGAATTAACAGAACACAGAGCAATTTCTCAGAAAGCTTCTTTCCAGTTTTGAACGGAAGATATTTCCTTTTTCACCATAGCCCTCTATGGGCTTCCAAATATCCGTTTGCCAATTCCACAAGAACAGCCTTAGCGAAAGGCTTCTTGAAGGGAAAGATGTAACTCTGTGAGATGAATTACCAGAACACAGAGCAGTTTCTCAGTAAGCTTCTTTCCAGTTTTGAACGGAAGATATTTCCTTTTTCACCATAGCCCTCTATGGGCTTCCAAATATCCCTTTGCCAATTCCACAAGAACAGCCTTAGCGAAAGGCTTCTTGAAGGGAAAGATGTAACTCTGTGAGATGAATTAACAGAACACAGAGCAGTTTCTCAGAAAGCTTCTTTCCAGTTTTCAACGGAAGATATTTCCTTTTTCACCATAGTCCTCTATGGGCTTCCAAATATCCCTTTGCGAATTCTACAAGAACAGCCTTAGCGAAAGGATTGTTGAAGGGAAAGATGTAACTGTGTGAGATGAATTAACAGAACACAGAGTACTTTCTCAGAAAGCTTCTTTCCAGTTTTGAACGGAAGATATTTCCTTTTTCACCATAGCCCTCTATGGGCTTCCAAATATCCCTTTGCCAATTCCACAAGAACAGCCTTAGCGAAAGGCTTCTTGAAGGGAAAGATGTAACTCTGTGAGATGAATTAACAGAACACAGAGCAGTTTCTCAGAAAGCTTCTTTCCAGTTTTGAACGGAAGATATTCCCTTTTTCACCATAGCCCTCTATGGGCTTTCAAATATCCCTTTGCAAATTCCACAAGAACAGCCTTAGCGAAAGGCTTCTTGAAGGGAAAGATGTAACTCTGTGAGATGAATTAACAGAACACAGAGCAGTTTCTCAGAAAGCTTCTTTCCAGTTTTGAACGGAAGATATTTCCTTTTTCACCATAGCCCTCTATGGGCTTCCAAATATCCCTTTGCCAATTGCACAAGAACAGCCTTAGCGGAAGGCTTCTTGAAGGGAAAGATGTAACTCTGTGAGATGAATTAACAGAACACAGAGCAGTTTCTCAGAAAGCTTCTTTCCAGTTTTGAACGGAAGATATTCCCTTTTTCACCATAGCCCTCTATGGTCTTCCAAATATCCCCTTGCCAATTCAACAAGAACAGCCTTAGCGAAAGGCTTCTTGAAGGGAAAGATGTAACTCTGTGTGATGAATTAACAGAACACAGAGCAGTTTCTCAGAAAGCTTCTTTACAGTTTTGAACGGAAGATATTCCCTTTTTCACCATAGCCCTCTATGGGCTTCCAAATATCCCCTTGCCAATTCAACAAGAACAGCCTTAGTGAAAGGCTTCTTGAAGGGAAAGATGTAACTCTGTGAGATGAATTAACAGAACACAGAGCAGTTTCTCAGAAAGTTTCTTTCCAGTTTTGAACGGAAGATATTTCCTTTTTCACCATAGCCCTCTATGGGCTTCCAAATGTCCCTTTGCCAATTCCACAAGAACAGCCTTAGGGAAAGGCTTCTTGAAGGGAAAGATGTAACTCTGTGAGATGAATTAACAGAACACAGAGCAGTTTCTCAGAAAGCTTCTTTCCAGTTTTGAACGGAAGATACTTCCTTTTTCACCATAGCCCTCTATGGGCTTCCAAATATCCCTTTGCCAATTCCACAAGAACAGCCTTAGCGAAAGGCTTCTTGACGGGAAAGATGTAACTCCGTGAGATGAATTAACAGAACACAGAGCAGTTTCTCAGAAAGCTTCTTTAAAGTTTTGAACGGAAAGATATTTCCTTTTTCACCATAGCCCTCTATGGGCTTCCAAATATCCCTTTGCCAATTCCACAAGAACAGCCTTAGCGAAAGGCTTCTTGAAGGGAAAGATGTAACTCTGTGAGGTGAATTAACAGAACACAGAGCAGTTTCTCAGAAAGCTTCTTTCCAGTTTTGAACGGAAGATATTTCCTTTTTCACCATAGCCCTCTATGGGCTTCCAAATATTCCTTTGCCAATTCCACAAGAACAACCTTAGCGAACGGCTTCTTGAAGGGAAGATGTGACTCTGTGAGATGAATTAACAGAACACAGAGCAGTTTCTCAGAAAGCTTCTTTCCAGTTTTGAACGGAAGATATTTCCTTTTTCACCATAGCCCTCTATGGGCTTCCAAATATCCCTTTGCCAATTCCACAAGAACAGCCTTAGCGAAAGACTTCTTGAAGGGAAAGATGTAACTCTATCAGATGAATTAACAAAACACAGAGCAGTTTCTCAGAAAGCTTCTTTCCAGTTTTGAACGGAAGATATTTCCTTTTTCACCATAGCCCTCTATGGGCTTCCAAATATCCCTTTGCCAATTCCACAAGAACAGCCTTAGCGAAAGGCTTCTTGAAGGGAAAGATGTAACTCTGTGAGATGAATTAACAGTACACAGAGCAGTTTCTCAGAAAGCTTCTTTCCAGTTTTGAACGGAAGATATTTCCTTTTTCACCATAGCCCTCTATGGGCTTCCAAATATCCCTTTGCCAATTCCACAAGAACAGCCTTAGCGAAAGGCTTCTTGAAGGGAAAGATGTAACTCTGTGAGATGAATTAACAGAACACAGAGCAGTTTCTCAGAAAGCTTCTTTCCAGTTTTGAACGGAAGATATTTCATTTTTCACCATAGCCCTCTATGGGCTTGCAAATATCCCTTTGCCAATTCCCCAAGAACAGCCTTAGCGAAAGGCTTCTTGAAGGGAAAGGTGTAACTGTGTGAGATGAATTAACAGAACACAGAGCAGTTTCTCAGAAAGCTTCTTTCCAGTTTTGAACTGATGATATTTCCTTTTTCACCATAGCCCTCTATGGGCTTCCAAATATCCCTTTGCCAATTCCACAAGAACAGCCTTTGCGAAAGGCTTCTTGAAGGGAAAGATGTAACTCTGTGAGATGAATTAACAGAACACAGAGCAGTTTCTCTGAAAGCTTCTTTCCAGTTTTGAACGGAAGATATTTCCTTTTTCACCATAGCCCTCTATGGGCTTCCAAATATTCCTTTGCCAATTCCACAAGAACAACCTTAGCGAAAGGCTTCTTGAAGGGAAAGATGTGACTCTGTGAGATGAATTAACAGAACACAGAGCAGTTTCTCAGAAAGCTTCTTTCCAGTTTTGAACGGAAGATATTTCCTTTTTCACCATAGCCCTCTATGGGCTTCCAAATATCCCTTTGCCAATTCCACAAGAACAGCCTTAGCGAAAGGCTTCTTGAAGAGAAAGATGTAACTCTGTCAGATGAATTAACAAAACACAGAGCAGTTTCTCAGAAAGCTTCCTTCCAGTTTTGAACGGAAGATATTTCCTTTTTCACCATAGCCCTCTATGGGCTTCCAAATATCCCTTTGCCAATTCCACAAGAACAGCCTTAGCGAAAGGCTTCTTGAAGGGAAAGATGTAACTCTGTGAGATGAATTAACAGAACACAGAGCAGTTTCTCAGAAAGCTTCTTTCCAGTTTTGAACGGAAGATATTTCCTTTTTCAGCATAGCCCTCTATGGGCTTGCAAATATCCCTTTGCCAATTCCCCAAGAACAGCCTTAGCGAAAGGCTTCTTGAAGGGAAAGGTGTAACTGTGTGAGATGAATTAACAGAACACAGAGCAGTTTCTCAGAAAGCTTCTTTCCAGTTTTGAACGGAAGATATTTCCTTTTTCACCATAGCCCTCTATGGGCTTCCAAATATCCCTTTGCCAATTCCACAAGAACAGCCTTAGCGAAAGGCTTCTTGAAGGGAAAGATGTAACTCTGTGAGATGAATTAACAGAACACAGAGCAGTTTCTCAGAAAGCTTCTTTCCAGTTTTGAACGGAAGATATTTCCTTTTTCACCATAGCCCTCTATGGGCTTCCAAATATCCCTTTGCCAATTCCACAAGAACAGCCTTAGCGAAAGGCTTCTTGAAGGGAAAGATGTAACTCTGTGAGATGAATTAACAGAACACAGAGCAGTTTCTCAGAAAGCTTCTTCCCAGTTTTGAACGGAAGATATTTCATTTTTCACCATAGCCCTCTATGGGCTTGCAAATATCCCTTTGCCAATTCCCCAAGAACAGCCTTAGCGAAAGGCTTCTTGAAGGGAAAGGTGTAACTGTGTGAGATGAATTAACAGAACACAGAGCAGTTTCTCAGAAAGCTTCTTTCCAGTTTTGAACGGAAGATATTTCCTTTTTCACCATAGCCCTCTATGGGCTTCCAAATATCCCTTTGCCAATTCCACAAGAACAGCCTTTGCGAAAGGCTTCTTGAAGGGAAAGATGTAACTCTGTGAGATGAATTAACAGAACACAGAGCAGTTTCTCAGAAAGCTTCTTTCCAGTTTTGAACGGAAGATATTTCCTTTTTCACCATAGCCCTCTATGGGCTTCCAAATATTCCTTTGCCAATTCCACAAGAACAACCTTAGCGAAAGGCTTCTTGAAGGGAAAGATGTGACTCTGTGAGATGAATTAACAGAACACAGAGCAGTTTCTCAGAAAGCTTCTTTCCAGTTTTGAACGGAAGATATTTCCTTTTTCACCATAGCCCTCTATGGGCTTCCAAATATCCCTTTGCCAATTCCACAAGAACAGCTTTAGCGAAAGGCTTCTTGAAGAGAAAGATGTAACTCTGTCAGATGAATTAACAAAACACAGAGCAGTTTCTCAGAAAGCTTCTTTCCAGTTTTGAACGGAAGATATTTCCTTTTTCACCATAGCCCTCTATGGGCTTCCAAATATCCCTTTGCCAATTCCACAAGAACAGCCTTAGCGAAAGGCTTCTTGAAGGGAAAGATGTAACTCTGTGAGATGAATTAACAGAACACAGAGCAGTTTCTCAGAAAGCTTCTTTCCAGTTTTGAACGGAAGATATTTCATTTTTCACCATAGCCCTCTATGGGCTTGCAAATATCCCTTTGCCAATTCCCCAAGAACAGCCTTAGCGAAAGGCTTCTTGAAGGGAAAGGTGTAACTGTGTGAGATGAATTAACAGAACACAGAGCAGTTTCTCAGAAAGCTTCTTTCCAGTTTTGAACGGAAGATATTTCCTTTTTCACCATAGCCCTCTATGGGCTTCCAAATATCCCTTTGCCAATTCCACAAGAACAGCCTTTGCGAAAGGCTTCTTGAAGGGAAAGATGTAACTCTGTGAGATGAATTAACAGAACACAGAGCAGTTTCTCAGAAAGCTTCTTTCCAGTTTTGAACGGAAGATATTTCCTTTTTCACCATAGCCCTCTATGGGCTTCCAAATATTCCTTTGCCAATTCCACAAGAACAACCTTAGCGAAAGGCTTCTTGAAGGGAAAGATGTGACTCTGTGAGATGAATTAACAGAACACAGAGCAGTTTCTCAGAAAGCTTCTTTCCAGTTTTGAACGGAAGATATTTCCTTTTTCACCATAGCCCTCTATGGGCTTCCAAATATCCCTTTGCCAATTCCACAAGAACAGCCTTAGCGAAAGGCTTCTTGAAGAGAAAGATGTAACTCTGTGAGATGAATTAACAAAACACAGAGCAGTTTCTCAGAAAGCTTCTTTCCAGTTTTGAACGGAAGATATTTCCTTTTTCACCATAGCGCTCTATGGGCTTCCAAATATCCCTTTGCCAATTCCACAAGAACAGCCTTAGCGAAAGGCTTCTTGAAGGGAAAGATGTAACTCTGTGAGATGAATTAACAGAACACAGAGCAGTTTCTCAGAAAGCTTCTTTCCAGTTTTGAACGGAAGATATTTCCTTTTTCACCAGAGCCCTGTATGGGCTTCCAAATATCCCCTTGCCAATTCAACAAGAACAGCCTTAGCGAAAGGCTTCTTGAAGGGAAAGATGTAACTCTGTGTGATGAATTAACAGAACACAGAGCAGTTTCTCAGAAAGCTTCTTTCCAGTTTTGAACGGAAGATATTCCCTTTTTCACCATAGCCCTCTATGGGCTTCCAAATATCCCTTTGCCAATTCCACAAGAACAGCCTTAGCGAAAGGCTTCTTGAAGGGAAAGATGTAACTCTGTGAGATGAATTAACAGAACACAGAGCAGTTTCTCAGAAAGCTTCTTTCCAGTTTTGAACGGAAGATATTTCCTTTTTAACCATAGCCCTCTATGGGCTTCCAAATATCCCTTTGCCAATTCCACAAGAACAGCCTTAGCGAAAGGCTTCTTGAAGGGAAAGATGTAACTCTGTGAGATGAATTAACAGAACACAGAGCAGTTTCTCAGAAAGCTTCTTTCCAGTTTTGAACGGAAGATAATTCCTTTTTCACCATAGCCCTCTATGGGCTTGCAAATATCCCTTTGCCAATTCCCCAAGAACAGCCTTATCGAAAGGCTTCTTGAAGGGAAAGATGTAACTGTGTGAGATGAATTAACAGAACACAGAGCAGTTTCTCAGAAAGCTTCTTTCCAGTTTTGAACGGAAGATATTTCCTTTTTCACCATAGCCCTCTATGGGCTTCCAAATATCCCTTTGCCAATTCCACAAGAACAGCCTTAGCGAAAGGCTTCTTGAAGGGAAAGTTGTAACTCTGTGAGATGAGTTAAGAGAACACAGAGCAGTTTCTCAGAAAGCTTCTTTCCAGTTTTGAACGGAAGATATTTCCTTTTTCACCATAGCCCTCTACGGGCTTCCAAATATCCGTTTGCCAATTCCACAAGAACAGCCTTAGCGAAAGGCTTCTTGAAGGGAAAGATGTAACTCTGTGAGATGAATTACCAGAACACAGAGCAGTTTCTCAGAAAGCTTCTTTCCAGTTTTGAACGGAAGATATTTCCTTTTTCACCATAGCCCTCTATGGGCTTCCAAATATCCCTTTGCCAATTCCACAAGAACAGCCTTAGCGAAAGGCTTCTTGAAGGGAAAGATGTAACTCTGTGAGATGAATTAACAGAACACAGAGCAGTTTCTCAGAAAGCTTCTTTCCAGTTTTGAACGGAAGATATTTCCTTTTTCACCATAGTCCTCTATGGGCTTCCAAATATCCCTTTGCGAATTCTACAAGAACAGCCTTAGCGAAAGGATTGTTGAAGGGAAAGATGTAACTGTGTGAGATGAATTAACAGAACACAGAGCACTTTCTCAGAAAGCTTCTTTCCAGTTTTGAACGGAAGATATTTCCTTTTTCACCATAGCCCTCTATGGGCTTCCAAATATCCCTTTGCCAATTCCACAAGAACAGCCTTAGCGAAAGGCTTCTTGAAGGATAAGATGCAACTCTGTGAGATGAATTAACAGAACACAGAGCAGTTTCTCAGAAAGCTTCTTTCCAGTTTTGAACGGAAGATATTTCCTTTTTCACCATAGCCCTCTATGGGCTTGCAAATATCCCTTTGCCAATTCCACAAGAACAGCCTTAGCGAAAGGTTTCTTGAAGGGAAATAAATAACTCTGTGAGATGAATTAACAGAACACAGAGCAGTTTCTCAGAAAGCTTCTTTCCAGTTTTGAACGGAAGATATTTCCTTTTTCACCATAGCCCTCTATGGGCTTCCAAATATCCCTTTGTCAATTCCACAAGAACAGCCTTAGCGAAAGGCTTCTTGAAGGGAAAGATGTAACTCTGTGAGATGAATTAACAGAACACAGAGCAGTTTCTCAGAAAGCTTCTTTCCAGTTTTGAACGGAAGATATTTCCTTTTTCACCATAGCCCTCTATGGGCTTCCAAATATCCCTTTGCCAATTCCACAAGAACAGCCTTAGCGAAAGGCTTCTTGAAGGGAAAGATGTAACTCTGTGAGATGAATTAACAGAACACAGAGCAGTTTCTCAGAAAGCTTCTTTCCAGTTTTGAACGGAAGATATTTCCTTTTTCACCATAGCCCTCTATGGGCTTCCAAATATCCCTTTGCCAATTCCACAAGAACAGCCTTAGCGAAAGGCTTCTTGAAGAGAAAGATGTAACTCTGTCAGATGAATTAACAAAACACAGAGCAGTTTCTCAGAAAGCTTCTTTCCAGTTTTGAACGGAAGATATTTCCTTTTTCACCATAGCCCTCTATGGGCTTCCAAATATCCCTTTGCCAATTCCACAAGAACAGCCTTAGCGAAAGGCTTCTTGAAGGGAAAGATGTAACTCTGTGAGATGAATTAACAGAACACAGAGCAGTTTCTCAGAAAGCTTCTTTCCAGTTTTGAACGGAAGATATTTCATTTTTCACCATAGCCCTCTATGGGCTTGCAAATATCCCTTTGCCAATTCCCCAAGAACAGCCTTAGCGAAAGGCTTCTTGAAGGGAAAGGTGTAACTGTGTGAGATGAATTAACAGAACACAGAGCAGTTTCTCAGAAAGCTTCTTTCCAGTTTTGAACGGAAGATATTTCCTTTTTCACCATAGCCCTCTATGGGCTTCCAAATATCCCTTTGCCAATTCCACAAGAACAGCCTTTGCGAAAGGCTTCTTGAAGGGAAAGATGTAACTCTGTGAGATGAATTAACAGAACACAGAGCAGTTTCTCAGAAAGCTTCTTTCCAGTTTTGAACGGAAGATATTTCCTTTTTCACCATAGCCCTCTATGGGCTTCCAAATATTCCTTTGCCAATTCCACAAGAACAACCTTAGCGAAAGGCTTCTTGAAGGGAAAGATGTGACTCTGTGAGATGAATTAACAGAACACAGAGCAGTTTCTCAGAAAGCTTCTTTCCAGTTTTGAACGGAAGATATTTCCTTTTTCACCATAGCCCTCTATGGGTTTCCAAATATCCCTTTGCCAATTCCACAAGAACAGCCTTAGCGAAAGGCTTCTTGAAGAGAAAGATGTAACTCTTTGAGATGAATTAACAAAACACAGAGCAGTTTCTCAGAAAGCTTCTTTCCAGTTTTGAACGGAAGATATTTCCTTTTTCACCATAGCGCTCTATGGGCTTCCAAATATCCCTTTGCCAATTCCACAAGAACAGCCTTAGCGAAAGGCTTCTTGAAGGGAAAGATGTAACTCTGTGAGATGAATTAACAGAACACAGAGCAGTTTCTCAGAAAGCTTCTTTCCAGTTTTGAACGGAATATATTTCCTTTTTCACCAGAGCCCTGTATGGGCTTCCAAATATCCCCTTGCCAATTCAACAAGAACAGCCTTAGCGAAAGGCTTCTTGAAGGGAAAGATGTAACTCTGTGTGATGAATTAACAGAACACAGAGCAGTTTCTCAGAAAGCTTCTTTCCAGTTTTGAACGGAAGATATTCCCTTTTTCACCATAGCCCTCTATGGGCTTCCAAATATCCCTTTGCCAATTCCACAAGAACAGCCTTAGCGAAAGGCTTCTTGAAGGGAAAGATGTAACTCTGTGAGATGAATTAACAGAACACAGAGCAGTTTCTCAGAAAGCTTCTTTCCAGTTTTGAACGGAAGATATTTCCTTTTTAACCATAGCCCTCTATGGGCTTCCAAATATCCCTTTGCCAATTCCACAAGAACAGCCTTAGCGAAAGGCTTCTTGAAGGGAAAGATGTAACTCTGTGAGATGAATTAACAGAACACAGAGCAGTTTCTCAGAAAGCTTCTTTCCAGTTTTGAACGGAAGATAATTCCTTTTTCACCATAGCCCTCTATGGGCTTGCAAATATCCCTTTGCCAATTCCCCAAGAACAGCCTTATCGAAAGGCTTCTTGAAGGGAAAGATGTAACTGTGTGAGATGAATTAACAGAACACGGAGCAGTTTCTCAGAAAGCTTCTTTCCAGTTTTGAACGGAAGATATTTCCTTTTTCACCAGAGCCCTCTATGGGCTTCCAAATATCCCTTTGCCAATTCCACAAGAACAGCCTTAGCGAAAGGCTTCTTGAAGGGAAAGATGTAACTCTGTGAGATGAATTAACAGAACACAGAGCAGTTTCTCAGAAAGCTTCTTTCCAGTTTTCAACGGAAGATATTTCCTTTTTCACCATAGTCCTCTATGGGCTTCCAAATATCCCTTTGCGAATTCTACAAGAACAGCCTTAGCGAAAGGATTGTTGAAGGGAAAGATGTAACTGTGTGAGATGAATTAACAGAACACAGAGCAGTTTCTCAGAAAGCTTCTTTCCAGTTTTGAACGGAAGATATTTCCTTTTTCACCATAGCCCTCTATGGGCTTCCAAATATCCCTTTGCCAATTCCACAAGAACAGCCTTAGCGAAAGGCTTCTTGAAGGATAAGATGCAACTCTGTGAGATGAATTAACAGAACACAGAGCAGTTTCTCAGAAAGCTTCTTTCCAGTTTTGAACGGAAGATATTTCCTTTTTCACCATAGCCCTCTATGGGCTTGCAAATATCCCTTTGCCAATTCCACAAGAACAGCCTTAGCGAAAGGTTTCTTGAAGGGAAAGATGTAACTCTGTGAGATGAATTAACAGAACACAGAGCAGTTTCTCAGAAAGCTTCTTTCCAGTTTTGAACGGAAGATATTTCCTTTTTCACCATAGCCCTCTATGGGCTTCCAAATATCCCTTTGCCAATTCCACAAGAACAGCCTTAGCGAAAGGCTTCTTGAAGGGAAAGATGTAACTCTGTGAGATGAATTAACAGAACACAGAGCAGTTTCTCAGAAAGCTTCTTTCCAGTTTTGAACGGAAGATATTTCCTTTTTCACCATAGCCCTCTATGGGCTTCCAAATATCCCTTTGCCAATTCCACAAGAACAGCCTTAGCGAAAGGCTTCTTGAAGGGAAAGATGTGACTCTGTGAGATGAATTAACAGAACACAGAGCAGTTTCTCAGAAAGCTTCTTTCCAGTTTTGAACGGAAGATATTTCCTTTTTCACCATAGCCCTCTATGGGCTTCCAAATATCCCTTTGCCAATTCCACAAGAACAGCCTTAGCGAAAGGCTTCTTGAAGAGAAAGATGTAACTCTGTCAGATGAATTAACAAAACACAGAGCAGTTTCTCAGAAAGCTTCTTTCCAGTTTTGAACGGAAGATATTTCCTTTTTCACCATAGCCCTCTATGGGCTTCCAAATATCCCTTTGCCAATTCCACAAGAACAGCCTTAGCGAAAGGCTTCTTGAAGGGAAAGATGTAACTCTGTGAGATGAATTAACAGAACACAGAGCAGTTTCTCAGAAAGCTTCTTTCCAGTTTTGAACGGAAGATATTTCATTTTTCACCATAGCCCTCTATGGGCTTCCAAATATCCCTTTGCCAATTCCACAAGAACAGCCTTAGCGAAAGGCTTCTTGAAGAGAAAGATGTAACTCTGTCAGATGAATTAACAAAACACAGAGCAGTTTCTCAGAAAGCTTCCTTCCAGTTTTGAACGGAAGATATTTCCTTTTTCACCATAGCCCTCTATGGGCTTCCAAATATCCCTTTGCCAATTCCACAAGAACAGCCTTAGCGAAAGGCTTCTTGAAGGGAAAGATGTAACTCTGTGAGATGAATTAACAGAACACAGAGCAGTTTCTCAGAAAGCTTCTTTCCAGTTTTGAACGGAAGATATTTCCTTTTTCAGCATAGCCCTCTATGGGCTTGCAAATATCCCTTTGCCAATTCCCCAAGAACAGCCTTAGCGAAAGGCTTCTTGAAGGGAAAGGTGTAACTGTGTGAGATGAATTAACAGAACACAGAGCAGTTTCTCAGAAAGCTTCTTTCCAGTTTTGAACGGAAGATATTTCCTTTTTCACCATAGCCCTCTATGGGCTTCCAAATATCCCTTTGCCAATTCCACAAGAACAGCCTTAGCGAAAGGCTTCTTGAAGGGAAAGATGTAACTCTGTGAGATGAATTAACAGAACACAGAGCAGTTTCTCAGAAAGCTTCTTTCCAGTTTTGAACGGAAGATATTTCCTTTTTCACCATAGCCCTCTATGGGCTTCCAAATATCCCTTTGCCAATTCCACAAGAACAGCCTTAGCGAAAGGCTTCTTGAAGGGAAAGATGTAACTCTGTGAGATGAATTAACAGAACACAGAGCAGTTTCTCAGAAAGCTTCTTCCCAGTTTTGAACGGAAGATATTTCATTTTTCACCATAGCCCTCTATGGGCTTGCAAATATCCCTTTGCCAATTCCCCAAGAACAGCCTTAGCGAAAGGCTTCTTGAAGGGAAAGGTGTAACTGTGTGAGATGAATTAACAGAACACAGAGCAGTTTCTCAGAAAGCTTCTTTCCAGTTTTGAACGGAAGATATTTCCTTTTTCACCATAGCCCTCTATGGGCTTCCAAATATCCCTTTGCCAATTCCACAAGAACAGCCTTTGCGAAAGGCTTCTTGAAGGGAAAGATGTAACTCTGTGAGATGAATTAACAGAACACAGAGCAGTTTCTCAGAAAGCTTCTTTCCAGTTTTGAACGGAAGATATTTCCTTTTTCACCATAGCCCTCTATGGGCTTCCAAATATTCCTTTGCCAATTCCACAAGAACAACCTTAGCGAAAGGCTTCTTGAAGGGAAAGATGTGACTCTGTGAGATGAATTAACAGAACACAGAGCAGTTTCTCAGAAAGCTTCTTTCCAGTTTTGAACGGAAGATATTTCCTTTTTCACCATAGCCCTCTATGGGCTTCCAAATATCCCTTTGCCAATTCCACAAGAACAGCTTTAGCGAAAGGCTTCTTGAAGAGAAAGATGTAACTCTGTCAGATGAATTAACAAAACACAGAGCAGTTTCTCAGAAAGCTTCTTTCCAGTTTTGAACGGAAGATATTTCCTTTTTCACCATAGCCCTCTATGGGCTTCCAAATATCCCTTTGCCAATTCCACAAGAACAGCCTTAGCGAAAGGCTTCTTGAAGGGAAAGATGTAACTCTGTGAGATGAATTAACAGAACACAGAGCAGTTTCTCAGAAAGCTTCTTTCCAGTTTTGAACGGAAGATATTTCATTTTTCACCATAGCCCTCTATGGGCTTGCAAATATCCCTTTGCCAATTCCCCAAGAACAGCCTTAGCGAAAGGCTTCTTGAAGGGAAAGGTGTAACTGTGTGAGATGAATTAACAGAACACAGAGCAGTTTCTCAGAAAGCTTCTTTCCAGTTTTGAACGGAAGATATTTCCTTTTTCACCATAGCCCTCTATGGGCTTCCAAATATCCCTTTGCCAATTCCACAAGAACAGCCTTTGCGAAAGGCTTCTTGAAGGGAAAGATGTAACTCTGTGAGATGAATTAACAGAACACAGAGCAGTTTCTCAGAAAGCTTCTTTCCAGTTTTGAACGGAAGATATTTCCTTTTTCACCATAGCCCTCTATGGGCTTCCAAATATTCCTTTGCCAATTCCACAAGAACAACCTTAGCGAAAGGCTTCTTGAAGGGAAAGATGTGACTCTGTGAGATGAATTAACAGAACACAGAGCAGTTTCTCAGAAAGCTTCTTTCCAGTTTTGAACGGAAGATATTTCCTTTTTCACCATAGCCCTCTATGGGCTTCCAAATATCCCTTTGCCAATTCCACAAGAACAGCCTTAGCGAAAGGCTTCTTGAAGAGAAAGATGTAACTCTGTGAGATGAATTAACAAAACACAGAGCAGTTTCTCAGAAAGCTTCTTTCCAGTTTTGAACGGAAGATATTTCCTTTTTCACCATAGCGCTCTATGGGCTTCCAAATATCCCTTTGCCAATTCCACAAGAACAGCCTTAGCGAAAGGCTTCTTGAAGGGAAAGATGTAACTCTGTGAGATGAATTAACAGAACACAGAGCAGTTTCTCAGAAAGCTTCTTTCCAGTTTTGAACGGAAGATATTTCCTTTTTCACCAGAGCCCTGTATGGGCTTCCAAATATCCCCTTGCCAATTCAACAAGAACAGCCTTAGCGAAAGGCTTCTTGAAGGGAAAGATGTAACTCTGTGTGATGAATTAACAGAACACAGAGCAGTTTCTCAGAAAGCTTCTTTCCAGTTTTGAACGGAAGATATTCCCTTTTTCACCATAGCCCTCTATGGGCTTCCAAATATCCCTTTGCCAATTCCACAAGAACAGCCTTAGCGAAAGGCTTCTTGAAGGGAAAGATGTAACTCTGTGAGATGAATTAACAGAACACAGAGCAGTTTCTCAGAAAGCTTCTTTCCAGTTTTGAACGGAAGATATTTCCTTTTTAACCATAGCCCTCTATGGGCTTCCAAATATCCCTTTGCCAATTCCACAAGAACAGCCTTAGCGAAAGGCTTCTTGAAGGGAAAGATGTAACTCTGTGAGATGAATTAACAGAACACAGAGCAGTTTCTCAGAAAGCTTCTTTCCAGTTTTGAACGGAAGATAATTCCTTTTTCACCATAGCCCTCTATGGGCTTGCAAATATCCCTTTGCCAATTCCCCAAGAACAGCCTTATCGAAAGGCTTCTTGAAGGGAAAGATGTAACTGTGTGAGATGAATTAACAGAACACAGAGCAGTTTCTCAGAAAGCTTCTTTCCAGTTTTGAACGGAAGATATTTCCTTTTTCACCATAGCCCTCTATGGGCTTCCAAATATCCCTTTGCCAATTCCACAAGAACAGCCTTAGCGAAAGGCTTCTTGAAGGGAAAGTTGTAACTCTGTGAGATGAGTTAAGAGAACACAGAGCAGTTTCTCAGAAAGCTTCTTTCCAGTTTTGAACGGAAGATATTTCCTTTTTCACCATAGCCCTCTACGGGCTTCCAAATATCCGTTTGCCAATTCCACAAGAACAGCCTTAGCGAAAGGCTTCTTGAAGGGAAAGATGTAACTCTGTGAGATGAATTACCAGAACACAGAGCAGTTTCTCAGAAAGCTTCTTTCCAGTTTTGAACGGAAGATATTTCCTTTTTCACCATAGCCCTCTATGGGCTTCCAAATATCCCTTTGCCAATTCCACAAGAACAGCCTTAGCGAAAGGCTTCTTGAAGGGAAAGATGTAACTCTGTGAGATGAATTAACAGAACACAGAGCAGTTTCTCAGAAAGCTTCTTTCCAGTTTTCAACGGAAGATATTTCCTTTTTCACCATAGTCCTCTATGGGCTTCCAAATATCCCTTTGCGAATTCTACAAGAACAGCCTTAGCGAAAGGATTGTTGAAGGGAAAGATGTAACTGTGTGAGATGAATTAACAGAACACAGAGCACTTTCTCAGAAAGCTTCTTTCCAGTTTTGAACGGAAGATATTTCCTTTTTCACCATAGCCCTCTATGGGCTTCCAAATATCCCTTTGCCAATTCCACAAGAACAGCCTTAGCGAAAGGCTTCTTGAAGGATAAGATGCAACTCTGTGAGATGAATTAACAGAACACAGAGCAGTTTCTCAGAAAGCTTCTTTCCAGTTTTGAACGGAAGATATTTCCTTTTTCACCATAGCCCTCTATGGGCTTGCAAATATCCCTTTGCCAATTCCACAAGAACAGCCTTAGCGAAAGGTTTCTTGAAGGGAAATAAATAACTCTGTGAGATGAATTAACAGAACACAGAGCAGTTTCTCAGAAAGCTTCTTTCCAGTTTTGAACGGAAGATATTTCCTTTTTCACCATAGCCCTCTATGGGCTTCCAAATATCCCTTTGTCAATTCCACAAGAACAGCCTTAGCGAAAGGCTTCTTGAAGGGAAAGATGTAACTCTGTGAGATGAATTAACAGAACACAGAGCAGTTTCTCAGAAAGCTTCTTTCCAGTTTTGAACGGAAGATATTTCCTTTTTCACCATAGCCCTCTATGGGCTTCCAAATATCCCTTTGCCAATTCCACAAGAACAGCCTTAGCGAAAGGCTTCTTGAAGGGAAAGATGTAACTCTGTGAGATGAATTAACAGAACACAGAGCAGTTTCTCAGAAAGCTTCTTTCCAGTTTTGAACGGAAGATATTTCCTTTTTCACCATAGCCCTCTATGGGCTTCCAAATATCCCTTTGCCAATTCCACAAGAACAGCCTTAGCGAAAGGCTTCTTGAAGAGAAAGATGTAACTCTGTCAGATGAATTAACAAAACACAGAGCAGTTTCTCAGAAAGCTTCTTTCCAGTTTTGAACGGAAGATATTTCCTTTTTCACCATAGCCCTCTATGGGCTTCCAAATATCCCTTTGCCAATTCCACAAGAACAGCCTTAGCGAAAGGCTTCTTGAAGGGAAAGATGTAACTCTGTGAGATGAATTAACAGAACACAGAGCAGTTTCTCAGAAAGCTTCTTTCCAGTTTTGAACGGAAGATATTTCATTTTTCACCATAGCCCTCTATGGGCTTGCAAATATCCCTTTGCCAATTCCCCAAGAACAGCCTTAGCGAAAGGCTTCTTGAAGGGAAAGGTGTAACTGTGTGAGATGAATTAACAGAACACAGAGCAGTTTCTCAGAAAGCTTCTTTCCAGTTTTGAACGGAAGATATTTCCTTTTTCACCATAGCCCTCTATGGGCTTCCAAATATCCCTTTGCCAATTCCACAAGAACAGCCTTTGCGAAAGGCTTCTTGAAGGGAAAGATGTAACTCTGTGAGATGAATTAACAGAACACAGAGCAGTTTCTCAGAAAGCTTCTTTCCAGTTTTGAACGGAAGATATTTCCTTTTTCACCATAGCCCTCTATGGGCTTCCAAATATTCCTTTGCCAATTCCACAAGAACAACCTTAGCGAAAGGCTTCTTGAAGGGAAAGATGTGACTCTGTGAGATGAATTAACAGAACACAGAGCAGTTTCTCAGAAAGCTTCTTTCCAGTTTTGAACGGAAGATATTTCCTTTTTCACCATAGCCCTCTATGGGCTTCCAAATATCCCTTTGCCAATTCCACAAGAACAGCCTTAGCGAAAGGCTTCTTGAAGAGAAAGATGTAACTCTTTGAGATGAATTAACAAAACACAGAGCAGTTTCTCAGAAAGCTTCTTTCCAGTTTTGAACGGAAGATATTTCCTTTTTCACCATAGCGCTCTATGGGCTTCCAAATATCCCTTTGCCAATTCCACAAGAACAGCCTTAGCGAAAGGCTTCTTGAAGGGAAAGATGTAACTCTGTGAGATGAATTAACAGAACACAGAGCAGTTTCTCAGAAAGCTTCTTTCCAGTTTTGAACGGAATATATTTCCTTTTTCACCAGAGCCCTGTATGGGCTTCCAAATATCCCCTTGCCAATTCAACAAGAACAGCCTTAGCGAAAGGCTTCTTGAAGGGAAAGATGTAACTCTGTGTGATGAATTAACAGAACACAGAGCAGTTTCTCAGAAAGCTTCTTTCCAGTTTTGAACGGAAGATATTCCCTTTTTCACCATAGCCCTCTATGGGCTTCCAAATATCCCTTTGCCAATTCCACAAGAACAGCCTTAGCGAAAGGCTTCTTGAAGGGAAAGATGTAACTCTGTGAGATGAATTAACAGAACACAGAGCAGTTTCTCAGAAAGCTTCTTTCCAGTTTTGAACGGAAGATATTTCCTTTTTAACCATAGCCCTCTATGGGCTTCCAAATATCCCTTTGCCAATTCCACAAGAACAGCCTTAGCGAAAGGCTTCTTGAAGGGAAAGATGTAACTCTGTGAGATGAATTAACAGAACACAGAGCAGTTTCTCAGAAAGCTTCTTTCCAGTTTTGAACGGAAGATAATTCCTTTTTCACCATAGCCCTCTATGGGCTTGCAAATATCCCTTTGCCAATTCCCCAAGAACAGCCTTATCGAAAGGCTTCTTGAAGGGAAAGATGTAACTGTGTGAGATGAATTAACAGAACACGGAGCAGTTTCTCAGAAAGCTTCTTTCCAGTTTTGAACGGAAGATATTTCCTTTTTCACCAGAGCCCTCTATGGGCTTCCAAATATCCCTTTGCCAATTCCACAAGAACAGCCTTAGCGAAAGGCTTCTTGAAGGGAAAGATGTAACTCTGTGAGATGAATTAACAGAACACAGAGCAGTTTCTCAGAAAGCTTCTTTCCAGTTTTCAACGGAAGATATTTCCTTTTTCACCATAGTCCTCTATGGGCTTCCAAATATCCCTTTGCGAATTCTACAAGAACAGCCTTAGCGAAAGGATTGTTGAAGGGAAAGATGTAACTGTGTGAGATGAATTAACAGAACACAGAGCAGTTTCTCAGAAAGCTTCTTTCCAGTTTTGAACGGAAGATATTTCCTTTTTCACCATAGCCCTCTATGGGCTTCCAAATATCCCTTTGCCAATTCCACAAGAACAGCCTTAGCGAAAGGCTTCTTGAAGGATAAGATGCAACTCTGTGAGATGAATTAACAGAACACAGAGCAGTTTCTCAGAAAGCTTCTTTCCAGTTTTGAACGGAAGATATTTCCTTTTTCACCATAGCCCTCTATGGGCTTGCAAATATCCCTTTGCCAATTCCACAAGAACAGCCTTAGCGAAAGGTTTCTTGAAGGGAAAGATGTAACTCTGTGAGATGAATTAACAGAACACAGAGCAGTTTCTCAGAAAGCTTCTTTCCAGTTTTGAACGGAAGATATTTCCTTTTTCACCATAGCCCTCTATGGGCTTCCAAATATCCCTTTGCCAATTCCACAAGAACAGCCTTAGCGAAAGGCTTCTTGAAGGGAAAGATGTAACTCTGTGAGATGAATTAACAGAACACAGAGCAGTTTCTCAGAAAGCTTCTTTCCAGTTTTGAACGGAAGATATTTCCTTTTTCACCATAGCCCTCTATGGGCTTCCAAATATCCCTTTGCCAATTCCACAAGAACAGCCTTAGCGAAAGGCTTCTTGAAGGGAAAGATGTGACTCTGTGAGATGAATTAACAGAACACAGAGCAGTTTCTCAGAAAGCTTCTTTCCAGTTTTGAACGGAAGATATTTCCTTTTTCACCATAGCCCTCTATGGGCTTCCAAATATCCCTTTGCCAATTCCACAAGAACAGCCTTAGCGAAAGGCTTCTTGAAGAGAAAGATGTAACTCTGTCAGATGAATTAACAAAACACAGAGCAGTTTCTCAGAAAGCTTCTTTCCAGTTTTGAACGGAAGATATTTCCTTTTTCACCATAGCCCTCTATGGGCTTCCAAATATCCCTTTGCCAATTCCACAAGAACAGCCTTAGCGAAAGGCTTCTTGAAGGGAAAGATGTAACTCTGTGAGATGAATTAACAGAACACAGAGCAGTTTCTCAGAAAGCTTCTTTCCAGTTTTGAACGGAAGATATTTCATTTTTCACCATAGCCCTCTATGGGCTTGCAAATATCCCTTTGCCAATTCCCCAAGAACAGCCTTAGCGAAAGGCTTCTTGAAGGGAAAGGTGTAACTGTGTGAGATGAATTAACAGAACACAGAGCAGTTTCTCAGAAAGCTTCTTTCCAGTTTTGAACGGAAGATATTTCCTTTTTCACCATAGCCCTCTATGGGCTTCCAAATATCCCTTTGCCAATTCCACAAGAACAGCCTTTGCGAAAGGCTTCTTGAAGGGAAAGATGTAACTCTGTGAGATGAATTAACAGAACACAGAGCAGTTTCTCAGAAAGCTTCTTTCCAGTTTTGAACGGAAGATATTTCCTTTTTCACCATAGCCCTCTATGGGCTTCCAAATATTCCTTTGCCAATTCCACAAGAACAACCTTAGCGAAAGGCTTCTTGAAGGGAAAGATGTGACTCTGTGAGATGAATTAACAGAACACAGAGCAGTTTCTCAGAAAGCTTCTTTCCAGTTTTGAACGGAAGATATTTCCTTTTTCACCATAGCCCTCTATGGGCTTCCAAATATCCCTTTGCCAATTCCACAAGAACAGCCTTAGCGAAAGGCTTCTTGAAGAGAAAGATGTAACTCTTTGAGATGAATTAACAAAACACAGAGCAGTTTCTCAGAAAGCTTCTTTCCAGTTTTGAACGGAAGATATTTCCTTTTTCACCATAGCGCTCTATGGGCTTCCAAATATCCCTTTGCCAATTCCACAAGAACAGCCTTAGCGAAAGGCTTCTTGAAGGGAAAGATGTAACTCTGTGAGATGAATTAACAGAACACAGAGCAGTTTCTCAGAAAGCTTCTTTCCAGTTTTGAACGGAAGATATTTCCTTTTTCACCAGAGCCCTGTATGGGCTTCCAAATATCCCCTTGCCAATTCAACAAGAACAGCCTTAGCGAAAGGCTTCTTGAAGGGAAAGATGTAACTCTGTGTGATGAATTAACAGAACACAGAGCAGTTTCTCAGAAAGCTTCTTTCCAGTTTTGAACGGAAGATATTCCCTTTTTCACCATAGCCCTCTATGGGCTTCCAAATATCCCTTTGCCAATTCCACAAGAACAGCCTTAGCGAAAGGCTTCTTGAAGGGAAAGATGTAACTCTGTGAGATGAATTAACAGAACACAGAGCAGTTTCTCAGAAAGCTTCTTTCCAGTTTTGAACGGAAGATATTTCCTTTTTAACCATAGCCCTCTATGGGCTTCCAAATATCCCTTTGCCAATTCCACAAGAACAGCCTTAGCGAAAGGCTTCTTGAAGGGAAAGATGTAACTCTGTGAGATGAATTAACAGAACACAGAGCAGTTTCTCAGAAAGCTTCTTTCCAGTTTTGAACGGAAGATAATTCCTTTTTCACCATAGCCCTCTATGGGCTTGCAAATATCCCTTTGCCAATTCCACAAGAACAGCCTTAGCGAAAGGTTTCTTGAAGGGAAATAAATAACTCTGTGAGATGAATTAACAGAACACAGAGCAGTTTCTCAGAAAGCTTCTTTCCAGTTTTGAACGGAAGATATTTCCTTTTTCACCATAGCCCTCTATGGGCTTCCAAATATCCCTTTGCCAATTCCACAAGAACAGCCTTAGCGAAAGGCTTCTTGAAGGGAAAGATGTAACTCTGTGAGATGAATTAACAGAACACAGAGCAGTTTCTCAGAAAGCTTCTTTCCAGTTTTGAACGGAAGATATTTCCTTTTTCACCATAGCCCTCTATGGGCTTCCAAATATCCCTTTGCCAATTCCACAAGAACAGCCTTAGCGAAAGGCTTCTTGAAGGGAAAGATGTAACTCTGTGAGATGAATTAACAGAACACAGAGCAGTTTCTCAGAAAGCTTCTTTCCAGTTTTGAACGGAAGATATTTCCTTTTTCAACATAGCCCTCTATGGGCTTCCAAATATCCCTTTGCCAATTCCACAAGAACAGCCTTAGCGAAAGGCTTCTTTAAGAGAAAGATGTAACTCTGTCAGATGAATTAACAAAACACAGAGCAGTTTCTCAGAAAGCTTCTTTCCAGTTTTGAACGGAAGATATTTCCTTTTTCACCATAGCCCTCTATGGGCTTCCAAATATCCCTTTGCCAATTCCACAAGAACAGCCTTAGCGAAAGGCTTCTTGAAGGGAAAGATGTAACTCTGTGAGATGAATTAACAGAACACAGAGCAGTTTCTCAGAAAGCTTCTTTCCAGTTTTGAACGGAAGATATTTCATTTTTCACCATAGCCCTCTATGGGCTTGCAAATATCCCTTTGCCAATTCCCCAAGAACAGCCTTAGCGAAAGGCTTCTTGAAGGGAAAGGTGTAACTGTGTGAGATGAATTAACAGAACACAGAGCAGTTTCTCAGAAAGCTTCTTTCCAGTTTTGAACGGAAGATATTTCCTTTTTCACCATAGCCCTCTATGGGCTTCCAAATATCCCTTTGCCAATTCCACAAGAACAGCCTTTGCGAAAGGCTTCTTGAAGGGAAAGATGTAACTCTGTGAGATGAATTAACAGAACACAGAGCAGTTTCTCAGAAAGCTTCTTTCCTGTTTTGAACGGAAGATATTTCCTTTTTCACCATAGCCCTCTATGGGCTTCCAAATATTCCTTTGCCAATTCCACAAGAACAACCTTAGCGAAAGGCTTCTTGAAGGGAAAGATGTGACTCTGTGAGATGAATTAACAGAACACAGAGCAGTTTCTCAGAAAGCTTCTTTCCAGTTTTGAACGGAAGATATTTCCTTTTTCACCATAGCCCTCTATGGGCTTCCAAATATCCCTTTGCCAATTCCACAAGAACAGCCTTAGCGAAAGGCTTCTTGAAGAGAAAGATGTAACTCTTTGAGATGAATTAACAAAACACAGAGCAGTTTCTCAGAAAGCTTCTTTCCAGTTTTGAACGGAAGATATTTCCTTTTTCACCATAGCGCTCTATGGGCTTCCAAATATCCCTTTGCCAATTCCACAAGAACAGCCTTAGCGAAAGGCTTCTTGAAGGGAAAGATGTAACTCTGTGAGATGAATTAACAGAACACAGAGCAGTTTCTCAGAAAGCTTCTTTCCAGTTTTGAACGGAAGATATTTCCTTTTTCACCAGAGCCCTGTATGGGCTTCCAAATATCCCCTTGCCAATTCAACAAGAACAGCCTTAGCGAAAGGCTTCTTGAAGGGAAAGATGTAACTCTGTGTGATGAATTAACAGAACACAGAGCAGTTTCTCAGAAAGCTTCTTTCCAGTTTTGAACGGAAGATATTCCCTTTTTCACCATAGCCCTCTATGGGCTTCCAAATATCCCTTTGCCAATTCCACAAGAACAGCCTTAGCGAAAGGCTTCTTGAAGGGAAAGATGTAACTCTGTGAGATGAATTAACAGAACACAGAGCAGTTTCTCAGAAAGCTTCTTTCCAGTTTTGAACGGAAGATATTTCCTTTTTAACCATAGCCCTCTATGGGCTTCCAAATATCCCTTTGCCAATTCCACAAGAACAGCCTTAGCGAAAGGCTTCTTGAAGGGAAAGATGTAACTCTGTGAGATGAATTAACAGAACACAGAGCAGTTTCTCAGAAAGCTTCTTTCCAGTTTTGAACGGAAGATAATTCCTTTTTCACCATAGCCCTCTATGGGCTTGCAAATATCCCTTTGCCAATTCCCCAAGAACAGCCTTATCGAAAGGCTTCTTGAAGGGAAAGATGTAACTGTGTGAGATGGATTAACAGAACACAGAGCAGTTTCTCAGAAAGCTTCTTTCCAGTTTTGAACGGAAGATATTTCCTTTTTCACCATAGCCCTCTATGGGCTTCCAAATATCCCTTTGCCAATTCCACAAGAACAGCCTTAGCGAAAGGCTTCTTGAAGGGAAAGTTGTAACTCTGTGAGATGAGTTAAGAGAACACAGAGCAGTTTCTCAGAAAGCTTCTTTCCAGTTTTGAACGGAAGATATTTCCTTTTTCACCATAGCCCTCTATGGGCTTCCAAATATCCGTTTGCCAATTCCACAAGAACAGCCTTAGCGAAAGGCTTCTTGAAGGGAAAGATGTAACCCTGTGAGATGAATTACCAGAACACAGAGCAGTTTCTCAGAAAGCTTCTTTCCAGTTTTGAACGGAAGATATTTCCTTTTTCACCATAGCCCTCTATGGGCTTCCAAATATCCCTTTGCCAATTCCACAAGAACAGCCTTAGCGAAAGGCTTCTTGAAGGGAAAGATGTAACTCTGTGAGATGAATTAACAGAACACAGAGCAGTTTCTCAGAAAGCTTCTTTCCAGTTTTCAACGGAAGATATTTCCTTTTTCACCATAGTCCTCTATGGGCTTCCAAATATCCCTTTGCGAATTCTACAAGAACAGCCTTAGCGAAAGGATTGTTGAAGGGAAAGATGTAACTGTGTGAGATGAATTAACAGAACACAGAGCACTTTCTCAGAAAGCTTCTTTCCAGTTTTGAACGGAAGATATTTCCTTTTTCACCATAGCCCTCTATGGGCTTCCAAATATCCCTTTGCCAATTCCACAAGAACAGCCTTAGCGAAAGGCTTCTTGAAGGATAAGATGCAACTCTGTGAGATGAATTAACAGAACACAGAGCAGTTTCTCAGAAAGCTTCTTTCCAGTTTTGAACGGAAGATATTTCCTTTTTCACCATAGCCCTCTATGGGCTTGCAAATATCCCTTTGCCAATTCCACAAGAACAGCCTTAGCGAAAGGTTTCTTGAAGGGAAAGATGTAACTCTGTGAGATGAATTAACAGAACACAGAGCAGTTTCTCAGAAAGCTTCTTTCCAGTTTTGAACGGAAGATATTTCCTTTTTCACCATAGCCCTCTATGGGCTTCCAAATATCCCTTTGCCAATTCCACAAGAACAGCCTTAGCGAAAGGCTTCTTGAAGGGAAAGATGTAACTCTGTGAGATGAATTAACAGAACACAGAGCAGTTTCTCAGAAAGCTTCTTTCCAGTTTTGAACGGAAGATATTTCCTTTTTCACCATAGCCCTCTATGGGCTTCCAAATATCCCTTTGCCAATTCCACAAGAACAGCCTTAGCGAAAGGCTTCTTGAAGGGAAAGATGTGACTCTGTGAGATGAATTAACAGAACACAGAGCAGTTTCTCAGAAAGCTTCTTTCCAGTTTTGAACGGAAGATATTTCCTTTTTCACCATAGCCCTCTATGGGCTTCCAAATATCCCTTTGCCAATTCCACAAGAACAGCCTTAGCGAAAGGCTTCTTGAAGAGAAAGATGTAACTCTGTCAGATGAATTAACAAAACACAGAGCAGTTTCTCAGAAAGCTTCTTTCCAGTTTTGAACGGAAGATATTTCCTTTTCAACCATAGCCCTCTATGGGCTTCTAAATATCCCTTTGCCAATTCCACAAGAACAGCCTTAGCGAAAGGCTTCTTGAAGGGAAAGATGTAACTCTGTGAGATGAATTAACAGAACACAGAGCAGTTTCTCAGAAAGCTTCTTTCCAGTTTTGAACGGAAGATATTTCATTTTTCACCATAGCCCTCTATGGGCTTGCAAATATCCCTTTGCCAATTCCCCAAGAACAGCCTTAGCGAAAGGCTTCTTGAAGGGAAAGGTGTAACTGTGTGAGATGAATTAACAGAACACAGAGCAGTTTCTCAGAAAGCTTCTTTCCAGTTTTGAACGGAAGATATTTCCTTTTTCACCATAGCCCTCTATGGGCTTCCAAATATCCCTTTGCCAATTCCACAAGAACAGCCTTTGCGAAAGGCTTCTTGAAGGGAAAGATGTAACTCTGTGAGATGAATTAACAGAACACAGAGCAGTTTCTCAGAAAGCTTCTTTCCAGTTTTGAACGGAAGATATTTCCTTTTTCACCATAGCCCTCTATGGGCTTCCAAATATTCCTTTGCCAATTCCACAAGAACAACCTTAGCGAAAGGCTTCTTGAAGGGAAAGATGTGACTCTGTGAGATGAATTAACAGAACACAGAGCAGTTTCTCAGAAAGCTTCTTTCCAGTTTTGAACGGAAGATATTTCCTTTTTCACCATAGCCCTCTATGGGCTTCCAAATATCCCTTTGCCAATTCCACAAGAACAGCCTTAGCGAAAGGCTTCTTGAAGAGAAAGATGTAACTCTTTGAGATGAATTAACAAAACACAGAGCAGTTTCTCAGAAAGCTTCTTTCCAGTTTTGAACGGAAGATATTTCCTTTTTCACCATAGCGCTCTATGGGCTTCCAAATATCCCTTTGCCAATTCCACAAGAACAGCCTTAGCGAAAGGCTTCTTGAAGGGAAAGATGTAACTCTGTGAGATGAATTAACAGAACACAGAGCAGTTTCTCAGAAAGCTTCTTTCCAGTTTTGAACGGAAGATATTTCCTTTTTCACCAGAGCCCTGTATGGGCTTCCAAATATCCCCTTGCCAATTCAACAAGAACAGCCTTAGCGAAAGGCTTCTTGAAGGGAAAGATGTAACTCTGTGTGATGAATTAACAGAACACAGAGCAGTTTCTCAGAAAGCTTCTTTCCAGTTTTGAACGGAAGATATTCCCTTTTTCACCATAGCCCTCTATGGGCTTCCAAATATCCCTTTGCCAATTCCACAAGAACAGCCTTAGCGAAAGGCTTCTTGAAGGGAAAGATGTAACTCTGTGAGATGAATTAACAGAACACAGAGCAGTTTCTCAGAAAGCTTCTTTCCAGTTTTGAACGGAAGATATTTCCTTTTTAACCATAGCCCTCTATGGGCTTCCAAATATCCCTTTGCCAATTCCACAAGAACAGCCTTAGCGAAAGGCTTCTTGAAGGGAAAGATGTAACTCTGTGAGATGAATTAACAGAACACAGAGCAGTTTCTCAGAAAGCTTCTTTCCAGTTTTGAACGGAAGATAATTCCTTTTTCACCATAGCCCTCTATGGGCTTGCAAATATCCCTTTGCCAATTCCCCAAGAACAGCCTTATCGAAAGGCTTCTTGAAGGGAAAGATGTAACTGTGTGAGATGAATTAACAGAACACAGAGCAGTTTCTCAGAAAGCTTCTTTCCAGTTTTGAACGGAAGATATTTCCTTTTTCACCATAGCCCTCTATGGGCTTCCAAATATCCCTTTGCCAATTCCACAAGAACAGCCTTAGCGAAAGGCTTCTTGAAGGGAAAGTTGTAACTCTGTGAGATGAGTTAAGAGAACACAGAGCAGTTTCTCAGAAAGCTTCTTTCCAGTTTTGAACGGAAGATATTTCCTTTTTCACCATAGCCCTCTATGGGCTTCCAAATATCCGTTTGCCAATTCCACAAGAACAGCCTTAGCGAAAGGCTTCTTGAAGGGAAAGATGTAACTCTGTGAGATGAATTACCAGAACACAGAGCAGTTTCTCAGAAAGCTTCTTTCCAGTTTTGAACGGAAGATATTTCCTTTTTCACCATAGCCCTCTATGGGCTTCCAAATATCCCTTTGCCAATTCCACAAGAACAGCCTTAGCGAAAGGCTTCTTGAAGGGAAAGATGTAACTCTGTGAGATGAATTAACAGAACACAGAGCAGTTTCTCAGAAAGCTTCTTTCCAGTTTTCAACGGAAGATATTTCCTTTTTCACCATAGTCCTCTATGGGCTTCCAAATATCCCTTTGCGAATTCTACAAGAACAGCCTTAGCGAAAGGATTGTTGAAGGGAAAGATGTAACTGTGTGAGATGAATTAACAGAACACAGAGCACTTTCTCAGAAAGCTTCTTTCCAGTTTTGAACGGAAGATATTTCCTTTTTCACCATAGCCCTCTATGGGCTTCCAAATATCCCTTTGCCAATTCCACAAGAACAGCCTTAGCGAAAGGCTTCTTGAAGGATAAGATGCAACTCTGTGAGATGAATTAACAGAACACAGAGCAGTTTCTCAGAAAGCTTCTTTCCAGTTTTGAACGGAAGATATTTCCTTTTTCACCATAGCCCTCTATGGGCTTGCAAATATCCCTTTGCCAATTCCACAAGAACAGCCTTAGCGAAAGGTTTCTTGAAGGGAAATAAATAACTCTGTGAGATGAATTAACAGAACACAGAGCAGTTTCTCAGAAAGCTTCTTTCCAGTTTTGAACGGAAGATATTTCCTTTTTCACCATAGCCCTCTATGGGCTTCCAAATATCCCTTTGCCAATTCCACAAGAACAGCCTTAGCGAAAGGCTTCTTGAAGGGAAAGATGTAACTCTGTGAGATGAATTAACAGAACACAGAGCAATTTCTCAGAAAGCTTCTTTCCAGTTTTGAACGGAAGATATTTCCTTTTTCACCAGAGCCCTCTATGGGCTTCCAAATATCCCTTTGCCAATTCCACAAGAACAGCCTTAGCGAAAGGCTTCTTGAAGGGAAAGATGTAACTCCGTGAGATGAATTAACAGAACACAGAGCAGTTTCTCAGAAAGCTTCTTTCCAGTTTTGAACGGAAGATATTTCCTTTTTCACCATAGCCCTCTATGGGCTTCCAAATATCCCTTTGCCAATTCCAGAAGAACACCTTAGCGAAAGGCTTCTTGAAGGGAAAGATGTAACTCTGTGAGATGAATTAACAGAACACAGAGCAGTTTCTCAGAAAGCTTCTTTCCAGTTTTGAACGGAAGATATTTCCTTTTTCACCATAGCCCTATACGGGCTTCCAAATATCCCTTTGCCAATTCCACAAGAACAGAGTTAGCGAAAGGTTCGTTGAAGGGAAAGATGTAACTCTGTGAGATGAATTACCAGAACACTGCGCAGTTTCTCAGAAAGCTTCTTTCCAGTTTTGAACGGAAGATATTTCCTTTTTCACAATAGCCCTCTATGGGCTTCCAAATATCCCTTTGCCAATTCCACAAGAACAACCTTAGCGAAAGGCTTCTTGAAGGAAAAGATGTAACTCTGTGAGATGAATTAACAGAACACAGAGCAGTTTCTCAGAAAGCTTCTTTCCAGTTTTGAACGGAAGATATTTCCTTTTTCACCATAGCCCTCTATGGGCTTGCAAATATCCCTTTGCCAATTCCACAATAACAGCCTTAGCGAAAGGCTTCTTGAAGGGAAAGATGGAACTCTGTGAGATGAATTAGCAGAACACAAAGCAGTTTCTCAGAAAGCTTCTTTCCAGTTTTGAACGGAAGATATTTCCTTTTTCACCATAGCCCTCTATGGGCTTCCAAATATCCCTTTGCCAATTCCACAAGAACAGCCTTAGCGAAAGGCTTCTTGAAGGGAAAGATGTAACTCTGTGAGATGAATTAACAGAACACAGAGCAGTTTCTCAGAAAGCTTCTTTCCAGTTTTGAACGGAAGATATTTCCTTTTTCACCATAGCCCTCTATGGGCTTCCAAATATCCCTTTGCCAATTCCACAAGAACAGCCTTAGCGAAAGGCTTCTTGAAGGGAAAGATGTAACTCTGTGAGATGAATTAACAGAACACAGAGCAGTTTCTCAGAAAGCTTCTTTCCAGTTTTGAACGGAAGATATTTCATTTTTCACCATAGCCCTCTATGGGCTTGCAAATATCCCTTTGCCAATTCCCCAAGAACAGCCTTATCGAAAGGCTTCTTGAAGGGAAAGATGTAACTGTGTGAGATGAATTAACAGAACACAGAGCAGTTTCTCAGAAAGCTTCTTTCCAGTTTTGAACGGAAGATATTTCCTTTTTCACCATAGCCCTCTATGGGCTTCCAAATATCCCTTTGCCAATTCCACAAGAACAGCCTTAGCGAAAGGCTTCTTGAAGGGAAAGATGTAACTCTGTGAGATGAGTTAAGAGAACACAGAGCAGTTTCTCAGAAAGCTTCTTTCCAGTTTTGAACGGAAGATATTTCCTTTTTCACCATAGCCCTCTATTGGCTTCCAAATATCCCTTTGCCAATTCCACAAGAACAGCCTTAGCGAAAGGCTTCTTGAAGGGAAAGATGTAACTGTGTGAGATGAATTAACAGAACACAGAGCAGTTTCTCAGAAAGCTTCTTTCCAGTTTTGAACGGAAGATATTTCCTTTTTCACCAGAGCCCTGCATGGGCTTCCAAATATCCCCTTGCCAATTCAACAAGAACAGCCTTAGCGAAAGGCTTCTTGAAGGGAAAGATGTAACTCTGTGTGATGAATTAACAGAACACAGAGCAGTTTCTCAGAAAGCTTCTTTCCAGTTTTGAACGGAAGATATTCCCTTTTTCACCATAGCCCTCTAAGGGCTTCCAAATATCCCCTTGCCAATTCAACAAGAACAGCCTTAGCGAAAGGCTTCTTGAAGGGAAAGATGTAACTCTGTGAGATGAATTAACAGAACACAGAGCACTTTCTCAGAAAGCTTCTTTCCAGTTTTGAACGGAAGATATTTCCTTTTTCACCATAGCCCTCTATGGGCTTCCAAATGTCCCTTTGCCAATTCCACAAGAACAGCCTTAGGGAAAGGCTTCTTGAAGGGAAAGATGTAACTCTGTGAGATGAATTAACAGAACACAGAGCAGTTTCTCAGAAAGCTTCTTTCCAGTTTTGAACGGAAGATATTTCCTTTTTCACCATAGCCCTCTATGGGCTTCCAAATATCCCTTTGCCAATTCCACAAGAACAGCCTTAGCGAAAGGCTTCTTGACGGGAAAGATGTAACTCCGTGAGATGAATTAACAGAACACAGAGCAGTTTCTCAGAAAGCTTCTTTCCAGTTTTGAACGGAAGATATTCCCTTTTTCACCATAGCCCTCTATGGGCTTCCAAATATCCCTTTGCCAATTCCACAAGAACAGCCTTAGCGAAAGGCTTCTTGAAGGGAAAGATGTAACTCTGTGAGGTGAATTAACAGAACACAGACCAGTTTCTCAGAAAGCTTCTTTCCAGTTTTGAACGGAAGATATTCCCTTTTACACCATAGCCCTCTATGGGCTTCCAAATATCCCTTTGCCAATTCCACAAGAACAGCCTTAGCGAAAGGCTTCTTGAAGGGAAAGATGTGACTCTGTGAGATGAATTAACAGAACACAGAGCAGTTTCTCAGAAAGCTTCTTTCCAGTTTTGAACGGAAGATATTTCCTTTTTCACCATAGCCCTCTATGGGCTTCCAAATATCCCTTTGCCAATTCCACAAGAACAGCCTTAGCGAAAGGCTTCTTGAAGAGAAAGATGTAACTCTGTCAGATGAATTAACAAAACACAGAGCAGTTTCTCAGAAAGCTTCTTTCCAGTTTTGAACGGAAGATATTTCCTTTTTCACCATAGCCCTCTATGGGCTTCCAAATATCCCTTTGCCAATTCCACAAGAACAGCCTTAGCGAAAGGCTTCTTGAAGGGAAAGATGTAACTCTGTGAGATGAATTAACAGAACACAGAGCAGTTTCTCAGAAAGCTTCTTTCCAGTTTTGAACGGAAGATATTTCCTTTTTCACCATAGCCCTCTATGGGCTTGCAAATATCCCTTTGCCAATTCCCCAAGAACAGCCTTAGCGAAAGGCTTCTTGAAGGGAAAGGTGTAACTCTGTCAGATGAATTAACAAAACACAGAGCAGTTTCTCAGAAAGCTTCTTTCCAGTTTTGAACGGAAGATATTTCCTTTTTCACCATAGCCCTCTATGGGCTTCCAAATATCCTTTTGCCAATTCCACAAGAACAGCCTTTGCGAAAGGCTTCTTGAAGGGAAAGATGTAACTCTGTGAGATGAATTAACAGAACACAGAGCAGTTTCTCAGAAAGCTTCTTTCCAGTTTTGAACGGAAGATATTTCCTTTTTCACCATAGCCCTCTATGGGCTTCCAAATATCCCTTTGCCAATTCCACAAGAACAGCCTTAGCGAAAGGCTTCTTGAAGGGAAAGATGTAACTCTGTGAGATGAATTAACAGAACACAGAGCAGTTTCTCAGAAAGCTTCTTTCCAGTTTTGAACGGAAGATATTTCCTTTTTCACCATAGCCCTCTATGGGCTTGCAAATATCCCTTTGCCAATTCCCCAAGAACAGCCTTAGCGAAAGGCTTCTTGAAGGGAAAGATGTAACTGTGTGAGATGAATTAACAGAACACAGAGCAGTTTCTCAGAGAGCTTCTTTCCAGTTTTGAACGGAAGATATTTCCTTTTTCACCATAGCCCTCTATGGGCTTCCAAATATCCCTTTGCCAATTCCACAAGAACAGCCTTAGCGAAAGGCTTCTTGAAGGGAAAGTTGTAACTCTGTGAGATGAGTTAACAGAACACAGAGCAGTTTCTCAGAAAGCTTCTTTCCAGTTTTGAACGGAAGATATTTCCTTTTTCACCAGAGCCCTGTATGGGCTTCCAAATATCCGTTTGCCAATTCAACAAGAACAGCCTTAGCGAAAGGCTTCTTGAAGGGAAAGATGTAACTCTGTGTGATGAATTAACAGAACACAGAGCAGTTTCTCAGAAAGCTTCTTTCCAGTTTTGAACGGAAGATATTCCCTTTTTCACCATAGCCCTCTATGGGCTTCCAAATATCCCTTTGCCAATTCCACAAGAACAGCCTTAGCGAAAGGCTTCTTGAAGGGAAAGATGTAACTCTGTGAGATGAATTAACAGAACACAGAGCAGTTTCTCAGAAAGCTTCTTTCCAGTTTTGAACGGAAGATATTTCCTTTTTAACCATAGCCCTCTATGGGCTTCCAAATATCCCTTTGCCAATTCCACAAGAACAGCCTTAGCGAAAGGCTTCTTGAAGGGAAAGATGTAACTCTGTGAGATGAATTAACAGAACACAGAGCAGTTTCTCAGAAAGCTTCTTTCCAGTTTTGAACGGAAGATAATTCCTTTTTCACCATAGCCCTCTATGGGCTTGCAAATATCCCTTTGCCAATTCCCCAAGAACAGCCTTATCGAAAGGCTTCTTGAAGGGAAAGATGTAACTGTGTGAGATGAATTAACAGAACACAGAGCAGTTTCTCAGAAAGCTTCTTTCCAGTTTTGAACGGAAGATATTCCCTTTTTCACCATAGCCCTCTATGGGCTTCCAAATATCCCTTTGCCAATTCCACAAGAACAGCCTTAGCGAAAGGCTTCTTGAAGGGAAAGTTGTAACTCTGTGAGATGAGTTAAGAGAACACAGAGCAGTTTCTCAGAAAGCTTCTTTCCAGTTTTGAACGGAAGATATTTCCTTTTTCACCATAGCCCTCTATGGGCTTCCAAATATCCGTTTGCCAATTCCACAAGAACAGCCTTAGCGAAAGGCTTCTTGAAGGGAAAGATGTAACTCTGTGAGATGAATTACCAGAACACAGAGCAGTTTCTCAGAAAGCTTCTTTCCAGTTTTGAACGGAAGATATTTCCTTTTTCACCATAGCCCTCTATGGGCTTCCAAATATCCCTTTGCCAATTCCACAAGAACAGCCTTAGCGAAAGGCTTCTTGAAGGGAAAGATGTAACTCTGTGAGATGAATTAACAGAACACAGAGCAGTTTCTCAGAAAGCTTCTTTCCAGTTTTCAACGGAAGATATTTCCTTTTTCACCATAGTCCTCTATGGGCTTCCAAATATCCCTTTGCGAATTCTACAAGAACAGCCTTAGCGAAAGGATTGTTGAAGGGAAAGATGTAACTGTGTGAGATGAATTAACAGAACACAGAGCACTTTCTCAGAAAGCTTCTTTCCAGTTTTGAACGGAAGATATTTCCTTTTTCACCATAGCCCTCTATGGGCTTCCAAATATCCCTTTGCCAATTCCACAAGAACAGCCTTAGCGAAAGGCTTCTTGAAGGATAAGATGCAACTCTGTGAGATGAATTAACAGAACACAGAGCAGTTTCTCAGAAAGCTTCTTTCCAGTTTTGAACGGAAGATATTTCCTTTTTCACCATAGCCCTCTATGGGCTTGCAAATATCCCTTTGCCAATTCCACAAGAACAGCCTTAGCGAAAGGTTTCTTGAAGGGAAATAAATAACTCTGTGAGATGAATTAACAGAACACAGAGCAGTTTCTCAGAAAGCTTCTTTCCAGTTTTGAACGGAAGATATTTCCTTTTTCACCATAGCCCTCTATGGGCTTCCAAATATCCCTTTGCCAATTCCACAAGAACAGCCTTAGCGAAAGGCTTCTTGAAGGGAAAGATGTAACTCTGTGAGATGAATTAACAGAACACAGAGCAGTTTCTCAGAAAGCTTCTTTCCAGTTTTGAACGGAAGATATTTCCTTTTTCACCATAGCCCTCTATGGGCTTCCAAATATCCCTTTGCCAATTCCACAAGAACAGCCTTAGCGAAAGGCTTCTTGAAGGGAAAGATGTAACTCTGTGAGATGAATTAACAGAACACAGAGCAGTTTCTCAGAAAGCTTCTTTCCAGTTTTGAACGGAAGATATTTCCTTTTTCACCATAGCCCTCTATGGGCTTCCAAATATCCCTTTGCCAATTCCAGAAGAACACCTTAGCGAAAGGCTTCTTGAAGGGAAAGATGTAACTCTGTGAGATGAATTAACAGAACACAGAGCAGTTTCTCAGAAAGCTTCTTTCCAGTTTTGAACGGAAGATATTTCCTTTTTCACCATAGCCCTATACGGGCTTCCAAATATCCCTTTGCCAATTCCACAAGAACAGAGTTAGCGAAAGGTTCGTTGAAGGGAAAGATGTAACTCTGTGAGATGAATTACCAGAACACTGCGCAGTTTCTCAGAAAGCTTCTTTCCAGTTTTGAACGGAAGATATTTCCTTTTTCACCATAGCCCTCTATGGGCTTCCAAATATCCCTTTGCCAATTCCACAAGAACAGCCTTAGCGAAAGGCTTCTTGAAGGGAAAGATGTAACTCTGTGAGATGAATTAACAGAACACAGAGCAGTTTCTCAGAAAGCTTCTTTCCAGTTTTGAACGGAAGATATTTCATTTTTCACCATAGCCCTCTATGGGCTTGCAAATATCCCTTTGCCAATTCCCCAAGAACAGCCTTATCGAAAGGCTTCTTGAAGGGAAAGATGTAACTGTGTGAGATGAATTAACAGAACACAGAGCAGTTTCTCAGAAAGCTTCTTTCCAGTTTTGAACGGAAGATATTTCCTTTTTCACCATAGCCCTCTATGGGCTTCCAAATATCCATTTGCCAATTCCACAAGAACAGCCTTAGCGAAAGGCTTCTTGAAGGGAAAGTTGTAACTCTGTGAGATGAGTTAAGAGAACACAGAGCAGTTTCTCAGAAAGCTTCTTTCCAGTTTTGAACGGAAGATATTTCCTTTTTCACCATAGCCCTCTATGGGCTTCCAAATCTCCCTTTGCCAATTCCACAAGAACAGCCTTAGCGAAAGGCTTCTTGAAGGGAAAGATGTAACTCTGTGAGATGAATTAACAGAACACAGAGCAGTTTCTCAGAAAGCTTCTTTCCAGTTTTGAACGGAAGATATTTCCTTTTTCACCAGAGCCCTGCATGGGCTTCCAAATATCCCCTTGCCAATTCAACAAGAACAGCCTTAGCGAAAGGCTTCTTGAAGGGAAAGATGTAACTCTGTGTGATGAATTAACAGAACACAGAGCAGTTTCTCAGAAAGCTTCTTTCCAGTTTTGAACGGAAGATATTCCCTTTTTCACCATAGCCCTCTAAGGGCTTCCAAATATCCCCTTGCCAATTCAACAAGAACAGCCTTAGCGAAAGGCTTCTTGAAGGGAAAGATGTAACTCTGTGAGATGAATTAACAGAACACAGAGCAGTTTCTCTGAAAGCTTCTTTCCAGTTTTGAACGGAAGATATTTCCTTTTTCACCATAGCCCTCTATGGGCTTCCAAATGTCCCTTTGCCAATTCCACAAGAACAGCCTTAGGGAAAGGCTTCTTGAAGGGAAAGATGTAACTCTGTGAGATGAATTAACAGAACACAGAGCAGTTTCTCAGAAAGCTTCTTTCCAGTTTTGAACGGAAGATATTTCCTTTTTCACCATAGCCCTCTATGGGCTTCCAAATATCCCTTTGCCAATTCCACAAGAACAGCCTTAGCGAAAGGCTTCTTGACGGGAAAGATGTAACTCCGTGAGATGAATTAACAGAACACAGAGCAGTTTCTCAGAAAGCTTCTTTCCAGTTTTGAACGGAAGATATTCCCTTTTTCACCATAGCCCTCTATGGGCTTCCAAATATCCCTTTGCCAATTCCACAAGAACAGCCTTAGCGAAAGGCTTCTTGAAGGGAAAGATGTAACTCTGTGAGGTGAATTAACAGAACACAGACCAGTTTCTCAGAAAGCTTCTTTCCAGTTTTGAACGGAAGATATTCCCTTTTACACCATAGCCCTCTATGGGCTTCCAAATATCCCTTTGCCAATTCCCCAAGAACAGCCTTAGCGAAAGGCTTCTTGAAGGGAAAGATGTAACTCTGTGAGATGAATTAACAGAACACAGAGCAGTTTCTCAGAAAGCTTCTTTCCAGTTGTGAACGGAAGATATTTCCTTTTTCACCATAGCCTTCTATGGGCTTCCACATATCCCTTTGCCAATTCCACAAGAACAGCCTTTGCGAAAGGCTTCTTGAAGGGAAAGATGTAACTCTGTGAGATGAATTAACAGAACACAGAGCAGTTTCTCAGAAAGCTTCTTTCCAGTTTTGAACGGAAGATATTTCCTTTTTCACCATAGCCCTCTATGGGCTTCCAAATATTCCTTTGCCAATTCCACAAGAACAACCTTAGCGAAAGGCTTCTTGAAGGGAAAGATGTGACTCTGTGAGATGAATTAACAGAACACAGAGCAGTTTCTCAGAAAGCTTCTTTCCAGTTTTGAATGGAAGATATTTCCTTTTTCACCATAGCCCTCTATGGGCTTCCAAATATCCCTTTGCCAATTCCACAAGAACAGCCTTAGCGAAAGGCTTCTTGAAGGGAAAGATGTAACTCTGTCAGATGAATTAACAAAACGCAGAGCAGTTTCTCAGAAAGCTTCTTTCCAGTTTTGAACGGAAGATATTTCCTTTTTCACCATAGCCCTCTATGGGCTTCCAAATATCCTTTTGCCAATTCCACAAGAACAGCCTTAGCGAAAGGCTTCTTGAAGGGAAAGATGTAACTCTGTGAGATGAATTAACAGAACACAGAGCAGTTTCTCAGAAAGCTTCTTTCCAGTTTTGAACGGAAGATATTTCCTTTTTCACCAGAGCCCTCTATGGGCTTCCAAATATCCCTTTGCCAATTCCACAAGAACAGCCTTAGCGAAAGGCTTCTTGAAGGGAAAGATGTAACTCTGTGAGATGAATTAACAGAACACAGAGCAGTTTCTCAGAAAGCTTCTTTCCAGTTTTGAACGGAAGATATTTCCTTTTTCACCATAGCCCTCTATGGGCTTGCAAATATCCCTTTGCCAATTCCCCAAGAACAGCCTTAGCGAAAGGCTTCTTGAAGGGAAAGATGTAACTCTGTGAGATGAATTAACAGAACACAGAGCAGTTTCTCAGAGAGCTTCTTTCCAGTTTTGAACGGAAGATATTTCCTTTTTCACCATAGCCCTCTATGGGCTTCCAAATATCCCTTTGCCAATTCCACAAGAACAGCCTTAGCGAAAGGCTTCTTGAAGGGAAAGTTGTAACTCTGTGAGATGAGTTAACAGAACACAGAGCAGTTTCTCAGAAAGCTTCTTTCCAGTTTTGAACGGAAGATATTTCCTTTTTCACCATAGCCCTCTATGGGCTTCCAAATATCCGTTTGCCAATTCCACAAGAACAGCCTTAGCGAAAGGCTTCTTGAAGGGAAAGATGTAACTCTGTGAGATGAATTACCAGAACACAGAGCAGTTTCTCAGTAAGCTTCTTTCCAGTTTTGAACGGAAGATATTTCCTTTTTCACCATAGCCCTCTATGGGCTTCCAAATATCCCTTTGCCAATTCCACAAGAACAGCCTTAGCGAAAGGCTTCTTGAAGGGAAAGATGTAACTCTGTGAGATGAGTTAACAGAACACAGAGCAGTTTCTCAGAAAGCTTCTTTCCAGTTTTGAACGGAAGATATTTCCTTTTTCACCATAGCGCTCTATGGGCTTCCAAATATCCCTTTGCCAATTCCACAAGAACAGCCTTAGCGAAAGGCTTCTTGAAGGGAAAGATGTAACTCTGTGAGATGAATTAACAGAACACAGAGCAGTTTCTCAGAAAGCTTCTTTCCAGTTTTGAACGGAAGATATTTCCTTTTTCACCAGAGCCCTGTATGGGCTTCCAAATATCCCCTTGCCAATTCAACAAGAACAGCCTTAGCGAAAGGCTTCTTGAAGGGAAAGATGTAACTCTGTGTGATGAATTAACAGAACACAGAGCAGTTTCTCAGAAAGCTTCTTTCCAGTTTTGAACGGAAGATATTCCCTTTTTCACCATAGCCCTCTATGGGCTTCCAAATATCCCTTTGCCAATTCCACAAGAACAGCCTTAGCGAAAGGCTTCTTGAAGGGAAAGATGTAACTCTGTGAGATGAATTAACAGAACACAGAGCAGTTTCTCAGAAAGCTTCTTTCCAGTTTTGAACGGAAGATATTTCCTTTTTAACCATAGCCCTCTATGGGCTTCCAAATATCCCTTTGCCAATTCCACAAGAACAGCCTTAGCGAAAGGCTTCTTGAAGGGAAAGATGTAACTCTGTGAGATGAATTAACAGAACACAGAGCAGTTTCTCAGAAAGCTTCTTTCCAGTTTTGAACGGAAGATAATTCCTTTTTCACCATAGCCCTCTATGGGCTTGCAAATATCCCTTTGCCAATTCCCCAAGAACAGCCTTATCGAAAGGCTTCTTGAAGGGAAAGATGTAACTGTGTGAGATGAATTAACAGAACACAGAGCAGTTTCTCAGAAAGCTTCTTTCCAGTTTTGAACGGAAGATATTTCCTTTTTCACCATAGCCCTCTATGGGCTTCCAAATATCCCTTTGCCAATTCCACAAGAACAGCCTTAGCGAAAGGCTTCTTGAAGGGAAAGTTGTAACTCTGTGAGATGAGTTAAGAGAACACAGAGCAGTTTCTCAGAAAGCTTCTTTCCAGTTTTGAACGGAAGATATTTCCTTTTTCAACATAGCCCTCTATGGGCTTCCAAATATCCGTTTGCCAATTCCACAAGAACAGCCTTAGCGAAAGGCTTCTTGAAGGGAAAGATGTAACTCTGTGAGATGAATTACCAGAACACAGAGCAGTTTCTCAGAAAGCTTCTTTCCAGTTTTGAACGGAAGATATTTCCTTTTTCACCATAGCCCTCTATGGGCTTCCAAATATCCCTTTGCCAATTCCACAAGAACAGCCTTAGCGAAAGGCTTCTTGAAGGGAAAGATGTAACTCTGTGAGATGAATTAACAGAACACAGAGCAGTTTCTCAGAAAGCTTCTTTCCAGTTTTCAACGGAAGATATTTCCTTTTTCACCATAGTCCTCTATGGGCTTCCAAATATCCCTTTGCGAATTCTACAAGAACAGCCTTAGCGAAAGGATTGTTGAAGGGAAAGATGTAACTGTGTGAGATGAATTAACAGAACACAGAGCACTTTCTCAGAAAGCTTCTTTCCAGTTTTGAACGGAAGATATTTCCTTTTTCACCATAGCCCTCTATGGGCTTCCAAATATCCCTTTGCCAATTCCACAAGAACAGCCTTAGCGAAAGGCTTCTTGAAGGATAAGATGCAACTCTGTGAGATGAATTAACAGAACACAGAGCAGTTTCTCAGAAAGCTTCTTTCCAGTTTTGAACGGAAGATATTTCCTTTTTCACCATAGCCCTCTATGGGCTTGCAAATATCCCTTTGCCAATTCCACAAGAACAGCCTTAGCGAAAGGTTTCTTGAAGGGAAATAAATAACTCTGTGAGATGAATTAACAGAACACAGAGCAGTTTCTCAGAAAGCTTCTTTCCAGTTTTGAACGGAAGATATTTCCTTTTTCACCATAGCCCTCTATGGGCTTCCAAATATCCCTTTGCCAATTCCACAAGAACAGCCTTAGCGAAAGGCTTCTTGAAGGGAAAGATGTAACTCTGTGAGATGAATTAACAGAACACAGAGCAGTTTCTCAGAAAGCTTCTTTCCAGTTTTGAACGGAAGATATTTCCTTTTTCACCATAGCCCTCTATGGGCTTCCAAATATCCCTTTGCCAATTCCACAAGAACAGCCTTAGCGAAAGGCTTCTTGAAGGGAAAGATGTAACTCTGTGAGATGAATTAACAGAACACAGAGCAGTTTCTCAGAAAGCTTCTTTCCAGTTTTGAACGGAAGATATTTCCTTTTTCACCATAGCCCTCTATGGGCTTCCAAATATCCCTTTGCCAATTCCAGAAGAACACCTTAGCGAAAGGCTTCTTGAAGGGAAAGATGTAACTCTGTGAGATGAATTAACAGAACACAGAGCAGTTTCTCAGAAAGCTTCTTTCCAGTTTTGAACGGAAGATATTTCCTTTTTCACCATAGCCCTATACGGGCTTCCAAATATCCCTTTGCCAATTCCACAAGAACAGAGTTAGCGAAAGGTTCGTTGAAGGGAAAGATGTAACTGTGTGAGATGAATTAACAGAACACAGAGCAGTTTCTCAGAAAGCTTCTTTCCAGTTTTGAACGGAAGATATTTCCTTTTTCACCATAGCCCTCTATGGGCTTCCAAATATCCCTTTGCCAATTCCACAAGAACAGCCTTAGCGAAAGGCTTCTTGAAGGAAAAGATGTAACTCTGTGAGATGAATTAACAGAACACAGAGCAGTTTCTCAGAAAGCTTCTTTCCAGTTTTGAACGGAAGATATTTCCTTTTTCACCATAGCCCTCTATGGGCTTGCAAATATCCCTTTGCCAATTCCACAATAACAGCCTTAGCGAAAGGCTTCTTGAAGGGAAAGATGGAACTCTGTGAGATGAATTAGCAGAACACAAAGCAGTTTCTCAGAAAGCTTCTTTCCAGTTTTGAACGGAAGATATTTCCTTTTTCACCATAGCCCTCTATGGGCTTCCAAATATCCCTTTGCCAATTCCACAAGAACAGCCTTAGCGAAAGGCTTCTTGAAGGGAAAGATGTAACTCTGTGAGATGAATTAACAGAACACAGAGCAGTTTCTCAGAAAGCTTCTTTCCAGTTGTGAACGGAAGATATTTCCTTTTTCACCATATCCCTCTATGGGCTTCCAAATATCCCTTTGCCAATTCCACAAGAACAGCCTTAGCGAAAGGCTTCTTGAAGGGAAAGATGTAACTCTGTGAGATGAATTAACAGAACACAGAGCAGTTTCTCAGAAAGCTTCTTTCCAGTTTTGAACGGAAGATATTTCATTTTTCACCATAGCCCTCTATGGGCTTGCAAATATCCCTTTGCCAATTCCCCAAGAACAGCCTTATCGAAAGGCTTCTTGAAGGGAAAGATGTAACTGTGTGAGATGAATTAACAGAACACAGAGCAGTTTCTCAGAAAGCTTCTTTCCAGTTTTGAACGGAAGATATTTCCTTTTTCACCATAGCCCTCTATGGGCTTCCAAATATCCCTTTGCCAATTCCACAAGAACAGCCTTAGCGAAAGGCTTCTTGAAGGGAAAGTTGTAACTCTGTGAGATGAGTTAAGAGAACACAGAGCAGTTTCTCAGAAAGCTTCTTTCCAGTTTTGAACGGAAGATATTTCCTTTTTCACCATAGCCCTCTATGGGCTTCCAAATATCCCTTTGCCAATTCCACAAGAACAGCCTTAGCGAAAGGCTTCTTGAAGGGAAAGATGTAACTCTGTGAGATGAATTAACAGAACACAGAGCAGTTTCTCAGAAAGCTTCTTTCCAGTTTTGAACGGAAGATATTTCCTTTTTCACCAGAGCCCTGCATGGGCTTCCAAATATCCCCTTGCCAATTCAACAAGAACAGCCTTAGCGAAAGGCTTCTTGAAGGGAAAGATGTAACTCTGTGTGATGAATTAACGGAACACAGAGCAGTTTCTCAGAAAGCTTCTTTCCAGTTTTGAACGGAAGATATTCCCTTTTTCACCATAGCCCTCTAAGGGCTTCCAAATATCCCCTTGCCAATTCAACAAGAACAGCCTTAGCGAAAGGCTTCTTGAAGGGAAAGATGTAACTCTGTGAGATGAATTAACAGAACACAGAGCAGTTTCTCTGAAAGCTTCTTTCCAGTTTTGAACGGAAGATATTTCCTTTTTCACCATAGCCCTCTATGGGCTTCCAAATGTCCCTTTGCCAATTCCACAAGAACAGCCTTAGGGAAAGGCTTCTTGAAGGGAAAGATGTAACTCTGTGAGATGAATTAACAGAACACAGAGCAGTTTCTCAGAAAGCTTCTTTCCAGTTTTGAACGGAAGATATTTCCTTTTTCACCATAGCCCTCTATGGGCTTCCAAATATCCCTTTGCCAATTCCACAAGAACAGCCTTAGCGAAAGGCTTCTTGACGGGAAAGATGTAACTCCGTGAGATGAATTAACAGAACACAGAGCAGTTTCTCAGAAAGCTTCTTTCCAGTTTTGAACGGAAGATATTCCCTTTTTCACCATAGCCCTCTATGGGCTTCCAAATATCCCTTTGCCAATTCCACAAGAACAGCCTTAGCGAAAGGCTTCTTAAAGGGAAAGATGTAACTCTGTGAGGTGAATTAACAGAACACAGACCAGTTTCTCAGAAAGCTTCTTTCCAGTTTTGAACGGAAGATATTCCCTTTTTCACCATAGCCCTCTATGGTCTTCCAAATATCCCCTTGCCAATTCAACAAGAACAGCCTTAGCAAAAGGCTTCTTGAAGGGAAAGATGTAACTCTGTGTGATGAATTAACAGAACACAGAGCAGTTTCTCAGAAAGCTTCTTTACAGTTTTGAACGGAAGATATTCCCTTTTTCACCATAGCCCTCTATGGGCTTCCAAATATCCCCTTGCCAATTCAACAAGAACAGCCTTAGTGAAAGGCTTCTTGAAGGGAAAGATGTAACTCTGTGAGATGAATTATCAGAACACAGAGCAGTTTCTCAGAAAGTTTCTTTCCAGTTTTGAACGGAAGATATTTCCTTTTTCACCATAGCCCTCTATGGGCTTCCAAATGTCCCTTTGCCAATTCCACAAGAACAGCCTTAGGGAAAGGCTTCTTGAAGGGAAAGATGTAACTCTGTGAGATGAATTAACAGAACACAGAGCAGTTTCTCAGAAAGCTTCTTTCCAGTTTTGAACGGAAGATATTTCCTTTTTCACCATAGCCCTCTATGGGCTTCCAAATATCCCTTTGCCAATTCCACAAGAACAGCCTTAGCGAAAGGCTTCTTGACGGGAAAGATGTAACTCCGTGAGATGAATTAACAGAACACAGAGCAGTTTCTCAGAAAGCTTCTTTCCAGTTTTGAACGGAAAGATATTTCCTTTTTCACCATAGCCCTCTATGGGCTTCCAAATATCCCTTTGCCAATTCCACAAGAACAGCCTTAGCGAAAGGCTTCTTGAAGGGAAAGATGTAACTCTGTGAGGTGAATTAACAGAACACAGACCAGTTTCTCAAAAAGCTTCTTTCCAGTTTTGAACGGAAGATATTCCCTTTTACACCATAGCCCTCTATGGGCTTCCAAATATCCCTTTGCGAATTCCACAAGAACAGCCTTAGCGAAAGGCATCTTGAAGGGAAAGATGTAACTCTGTGAGATGAATTAACAGAACACAGAGCAGTTTCTCAGAAAGGTTCTTTCCAGTTTTGAACGGAAGATATTTCCTTTTTCACCATAGCCCTCTATGGGCTTCCAAATATCCCTTTGCCAATTCCACAAGAACGGCCTTTGCGAAAGGCTTCTTGAAGGGAAAGATGTGACTCTGTGAGATGAATTAACAGAACACAGAGCAGTTTCTCAGAAAGCTTCTTTCCAGTTTTGAACGGAAGATATTTCCTTTTTCTGCATAGCCCTCTATGGGCTTCCAAATATTCCTTTGCCAATTCCACAAGAACAACCTTAGCGAACGGCTTCTTGAAGGGAAGATGTGACTCTGTGAGATGAATTAACAGAACACAGAGCAGTTTCTCAGAAAGCTTCTTTCCAGTTTTGAACGGAAGATATTTCCTTTTTCACCATAGCCCTCTATGGGCTTCCAAATATCCCTTTGCCAATTCCACAAGAACAGCCTTAGCGAAAGGCTTCTTGAAGGGAAAGATGTAACTCTGTCAGATGAATTAACAAAACACAGAGCAGTTTCTCAGAAAGCTTCTTTCCAGTTTTGAACGGAAGATATTTCCTTTTTCACCATAGCCCTCTATGGGCTTCCAAATATCCCTTTGCCAATTCCACAAGAACAGCCTTAGCGAAAGGCTTCTTGAAGGGAAAGATGTAACTCTGTGAGATGAATTAACAGAACACAGAGCAGTTTCTCAGAAAGCTTCTTTCCAGTTTTGAACGGAAGATATTTCCTTTTTCACCATAGCCCTCTATGGGCTTCCAAATATCCCTTTGCCAATTCCACAAGAACAGCCTTAGCGAAAGGCTTCTTGAAGGGAAAGATGTAACTCTGTGAGATGAATTAACAGAACACAGAGCAGTTTCTCAGAAAGCTTCTTTCCAGTTTTGAACGGAAGATATTTCATTTTTCACCATAGCCCTCTATGGGCTTGCAAATATCCCTTTGCCAATTCCCCAAGAACAGCCTTAGCGAAAGGCTTCTTGAAGGGAAAGGTGTAACTGTGTGAGATGAATTAACAGAACACAGAGCAGTTTCTCAGAAAGCTTCTTTCCAGTTTTGAACGGAAGATATTTCCTTTTTCACCATAGCCCTCTATGGGCTTCCAAATATCCCTTTGCCAATTCCACAAGAACAGCCTTTGCGAAAGGCTTCTTGAAGGGAAAGATGTAACTCTGTGAGATGAATTAACAGAACACAGAGCAGTTTCTCAGAAAGCTTCTTTCCAGTTTTGAACGGAAGATATTTCCTTTTTCACCATAGCCCTCTATGGGCTTCCAAATATTCCTTTGCCAATTCCACAAGAACAACCTTAGCGAAAGGCTTCTTGAAGGGAAAGATGTGACTCTGTGAGATGAATTAACAGAACACAGAGCAGTTTCTCAGAAAGCTTCTTTCCAGTTTTGAACGGAAGATATTTCCTTTTTCACCATAGCCCTCTATGGGCTTCCAAATATCCCTTTGCCAATTCCACAAGAACAGCCTTAGCGAAAGGCTTCTTGAAGAGAAAGATGTAACTCTGTCAGATGAATTAACAAAACACTGAGCAGTTTCTCAGAAAGCTTCTTTCCAGTTTTGAACGGAAGATATTTCCTTTTTCACCATAGCCCTCTATGGGCTTCCAAATATCCCTTTGCCAATTCCACAAGAACAGCCTTAGCGAAAGGCTTCTTGAAGGGAAAGATGTAACTCTGTGAGATGAATTAACAGAACCCAGAGCAGTTTCTCAGAAAGCTTCTTTCCAGTTTTGAACGGAAGATATTTCATTTTTCACCATAGCCCTCTATGGGCTTGCAAATATCCCTTTGCCAATTCCCCAAGAACAGCCTTAGCGAAAGGCTTCTTGAAGGGAAAGGTGTAACTGTGTGAGATGAATTAACAGAACACAGAGCAGTTTCTCAGAAAGCTTCTTTCCAGTTTTGAACGGAAGATATTTCCTTTTTCACCATAGCCCTCTATGGGCTTCCAAACATCCCTTTGCCAATTCCACAAGAACAGCCTTAGCGAAAGACTTCTTGAAGGGAAAGATGTAACTCTGTGAGATGAATTAACAGAACACAGAGCAGTTTCTCAGAAAGCTTCTTTCCAGTTTTGAACGGAAGATATTTCCTTTTTCACCATAGCCCTCTATGGGCTTCCAAATATCCCTTTGCCAATTCCACAAGAACAGCCTTAGCGAAAGGCTTCTTGAAGGGAAAGATGTAACTCTGTGAGATGAATTAACAGAACACAGAGCAGTTTCTCAGAAAGCTTCTTTCCAGTTTTGAACGGAAGATATTTCCTTTTTCACCATAGCCCTCTATGGGCTTGCAAATATCCCTTTGCCAATTCCACAAGAACAGCCTTAGCGAAAGGCTTCTTGAAGGGGAAGGTGTAACTGTGTGAGATGAATTAACAGAACACAGAGCAGTTTCTCAGAAAGCTTCTTTCCAGTTTTGAACGGAAGATATTTCCTTTTTCACCATAGCCCTCTATGGGCTTCCAAATATCCCTTTGCCAATTCCACAAGAACAGCCTTTGCGAAAGGCTTCTTGAAGGGAAAGATGTAACTCTGTGAGATGAATTAACAGAACACAGAGCAGTTTCTCAGAAAGCTTCTTTCCAGTTTTGAACGGAAGATATTTCCTTTTTCACCATAGCCCTCTATGGGCTTGCAAATATCCCTTTGCCAATTCCCCAAGAACAGCCTTATCGAAAGGCTTCTTGAAGGGAAAGATGTAACTGTGTGAGATGAATTAACAGAACACAGAGCAGTTTCTCAGAAAGCTTCTTTCCAGTTTTGAACGGAAGATATTTCCTTTTTCACCATAGCCCTCTATGGGCTTCCAAATATCCGTTTGCCAATTCCACAAGAACAGCCTTAGCGAAAGGCTTCTTGAAGGGAAAGATGTAACTCTGTGAGATGAATTACCAGAACACAGAGCAGTTTCTCAGAAAGCTTCTTTCCAGTTTTGAACGGAAGATATTTCCTTTTTCACCATAGCCCTCTATGGGCTTCCAAATATCCCTTTGCCAATTCTACAAGAACAGCCTTAGCGAAAGGCTTCTTGAAGGGAAAGATGTAACTCTGTGAGATGAATTAACAGAACACAGAGCAGTTTCTCAGAAAGCTTCTTTCCAGTTTTCAACGGAAGATATTTCCTTTTTCACCATAGTCCTCTATGGGCTTCCAAATATCCCTTTGCGAATTCTACAAGAACAGCCTTAGCGAAAGGATTGTTGAAGGGAAAGATGTAACTGTGTGAGATGAATTAACAGAACACAGAGCACTTTCTCAGAAAGCTTCTTTCCAGTTTTGAACGGAAGATATTTCCTTTTTCACCATAGCCCTCTATGGGCTTCCAAATATCCCTTTGTCAATTCCACAAGAACAGCCTTAGCGAAAGGCTTCTTGAAGGATAAGATGCAACTCTGTGAGATGAATTAACAGAACACAGAGCAGTTTCTCAGAAATCTTCTTTCCAGTTTTGAACGGAAGATATTTCCTTTTTCACCATAGCCCTCTATGGGCTTGCAAATATCCCTTTGCCAATTCCACAAGAACAGCCTTAGCGAAAGGCTTCTTGAAGGGAAATAAATAACTCTGTGAGATGAATTAACAGAACACAGAGCAGTTTCTCAGAAAGCTTCTTTCCAGTTTTGAACGGAAGATATTTCCTTTTTCACCATAGCCCTCTATGGGCTTCCAAATATCCCTTTGCCAATTCCACAAGAACAGCCTTAGCGAAAGGCTTCTTGAAGGGAAAGATGTAACTCTGTGAGATGAATTAACAGAACACAGAGCAGTTTCTCAGAAAGCTTCTTTCCAGTTTTGAACGGAAGATATTTCCTTTTTCACCATAGCCCTCTATGGGCTTCCAAATATCCCTTTGCCAATTCCACAAGAACAGCCTTAGCGAAAGGCTTCTTGAAGGGAAAGATGTAACTCTGTGAGATGAATTAACAGAACACAGAGCAGTTTCTCAGAAAGCTTCTTTCCAGTTTTGAACGGAAGATATTTCCTTTTTCACCATAGCCCTCTATGGGCTTCCAAATATCCCTTTGCCAATTCCAGAAGAACACCTTAGCGAAAGGCTTCTTGAAGGGAAAGATGTAACTCTGTGAGATGAATTAACAGAACACAGAGCAGTTTCTCAGAAAGCTTCTTTCCAGTTTTGAACGGAAGATAATTCCTTTTTCACCATAGCTCTCTACGGACTTCCAAATATCCCTTTGCCAATTCCACAAGAACAGAGTTAGCGAAAGGTTCGTTGAAGGGAAAGATGTAACTCTGTGAGATGAATTAACAGAACACAGAGCAGTTTCTCAGAAAGCTTCTTTCCAGTTTTGAACGGAAGATATTTCCTTTTTCACCATAGCCCTCTATGGGCTTCCAAATATCCCTTTGCCAATTCCACAAGAACAGCCTTAGCTAAAGGCTTCTTGAAGGGAAAGATGAAACTCTGTGAAATGAATTAAGAGAACACAGAGCAGTTTCTCAGAAAGCGTCTTTCCAGTTTTGAACGGAAGATATTTCCTTTTTCACCATAGCCCTCTCTGGGCTTCCAAATATCCCTTTGCCAATTCCACAAGAACAGCCTTAGCGAAAGGCTTCTTGAAGGGAAAGATGTAACTCTGTGAGATGAATTAACAGAACACAGAGAAGTTTCTCAGAAAGCTTCTTTCCAGTTTTGAACGGAAGATATTTCCTTTTTCACCATAGCCCTCTATGGGCTTCCAAATATCCCTTTGCCAATTCCACAAGAACAGCATTACCGAAAGGCTTCTTGAAGGGAAAGATGTAACTCTGTGAGATGAATTAACAGAACACAGAGCAGTTTCTCAGAAAGCTTCTTTCCAGTTTTGAACGGAAGATATTTCCTTTTTCACCATAGCCCTCTATGGGCTTTCAAATATCCCTTTGCCAATTCCACAAGAACAGCCTTAGCGAAAGGCTTCTTGAAGGGAAAGATGTAACTCTGTGAGATGAATTAACAGAACACAGAGCAGTTTCTCAGAAAGCTTCTTTCCAGTTTTGAACGGAAGATATTCCCTTTTTCACCATAGCCCTCTAAGGGCTTCCAAATATCCCTTTGCCAATTCCACAAGAACAGCCTTAGCGAAAGGCTTCTTGAAGGGAAAGATGTAACTCTGTGAGATGAATTAACAGAACACAGAGCAATTTCTCAGAAAGCATCTTTCCAGTTTTGAACGGAAGATATTTCCTTTTTCACCATAGCCCTGTATGGGCTTGCAAATATCCCTTTGCCAATTCCACAAGAACAGCCTTAGCGAAAGGCTTCTTGAAGGGAAAGATGTAACTCTGTGAGATGAATTAACAGAACACAGAGCAGTTTCTCAGAAAGCTTCTTTCCAGTTTTGAACGGAAGATATTTCCTTTTTCACCATAGCCCTCTATGGGCTTCCAAATATCCCTTTGCCAATTCCACAAGAACAGCCTTAGCGAAAGGCTTCTTGAAGGGAAAGATGTAACTCTGTGAGATGAATTAACAGAACACAGAGCAGTTTCACAGAAAGCTTCTTTCCAGTTTTGAACGGAAGATATTTCCTTTTTCACCATAGACCTCTATGGGCTTCCAAATATCCCTTTGCCAATTCCTCAAGAACAGCCTTAGCGAAAGGCTTTTGAAGGGAAAGATGTAACTCTGTGAGATCAATTAACAGAACACAGAGCAGTTTCTCAGAAAGCTTCTTTCCAGTTTTGAACGGAAGATATTTCCTTTTTCACCATAGCCCTCTATGGGCTTCCAAATATCCCGTTGCCAATTCCAAAAGAACAGCCTTAGCGAAAGGCTTCTTGAAGGGAAAGATGTAACTCTGTGAGATGAATTAACAGAACACAGAGCAGTTTCTCAGAAAGCTTCTTTCCAGTTTTGAACGGAAGATATTTCCTTTTTCACCATAGCCCTCTATGGGCTTCCAAATATCCCTTTGCCAATTCCACAAGAACAGCCTTAGCGAAAGGCTTCTTGAAGGGAAAGATGTAACTCTGTGAGATGAATTAACAGAACACAGAGCAGTTTCTCAGAAACCTTCTTTCCAGTTTTGAACGGAAGACATTTCCTTTTTCACCGTAGCCCTCTATGGGCTTCCAAATATCCCTTTGCCAATTCCACAAGAACAGCCTTAGCGAAAGGCTTCTTGAAGGGAACGATGTAACTCTGTGAGATGAATTAACAGAACACAGAGCAGTTTCTCAGAAAGCTTCTTTCCAGTTTTGAACGGAAGATATTTCCTTTTTCACCATAGCCCTCTATGGGCTTCCAAATATCCCTTTGCCAATTCCACAAGAACAGCCTTAGCGAAAGGCTTCTTGAAGGGAAAGATGTAACTCTGTGAGATGAATTAACAGAACACAGAGCAGTCTCTCAGAGAGCTTCTTTCCAGTTTTGAACGGAAGATATTTCCTTTTTCACCATAGCCCTCTATGGGCTTCCAAATATCCCTTTGCCAATTCCACAAGAACAGCCTTAGCGAAAGGCTTCTTGAAGGGAAAGATGTAACTCTGTGAGATGAATTAACAGAACACAGAGCAGTTTCTCAGAAAGCTTCTTTCCAGTTTTGAACGGAAGATATTTCCTTTTTCACCATAACCCATATGGGCTTCCAAATATACCTTTGCCAATTCCACAAGAACAACCTTAGCGAAAGGCCTCTTGAAGGGAATGATGTAATTCTGTGAGATGAATTAACAGAACACAGAGCAGTTTCTCAGAAAGCTTCTTTCCAGATTTGAACGGAAGATATTTCGTTTTTCACCATAGCCCTCTACGGGCTTCCAAATATCCCTTTGCCAATTCCACAAGAACAGCCTTAGCGAAAGGCTTCTTGAAGGGAAAGATGGAACTCTGTGAGATGAATTAACAGAACACAGAGCAGTTTCTCAGAAAGCTTCTTTCCAGTTTTGAACGGAAGATATTTCCTTTTTCACCATAGCCCTCTATGGGCTTCCAAATATCCCTTTGCCAATTCCACAAGAACTGCCTTAGCGAAAGGCTTCTTGAAGGGAAAGATGTAACTCTGTGAGATGAATTAACAGAACACAGAGCAGTTTCTCAGAAAGCTTCTTTCCAGTTTTGAACGGAAGATATTTCCTTTTTCACCATAGCCCTCTATGGGCTTCCAAATATCCCTTTGCCAATTCCACAAGAACAGCCTTAGCGAAAGGCTTCCTGAGGGGAAAGATGTAACTCTGTGAGATGAATTAACAGAACACAGAGCAGTTTCTCAGAAAGCTTCTTTCCAGTTTTGAACGGAAGATATTCACTTTTTCACCATAGCCCTCTATGGGCTTCCAAATATCCCTTTGCCAATTGCACAAGAACAGCCTTAGCGAAAGGCTTCTTGAAGGGAAAGATGTAACTCTGTGAGATGAATTCACAGAACACAGAGCAGTTTCTCAGAAAGCTTCTTTCCAGTTTTGAACGGAAGATATTCCCTTTTTCACCATAGCCCTCTATGGGCTTCCAAATATCCCCTTGCCAATTCAACAAGAACAGCCTTATCGAAAGGCTTCTTGAAGGGAAAGATGTAACTCTGTGTGATGAATTAACAGAACACAGAGCAGTTTCTCAGAAAGCTTCTTTCCAGTTTTGAACGGAAGATATTCCCTTTTTCACCATAGCCCTCTATGGGCTTGCAAATATCCCCTTGCCAATTCAACAAGAACAGCCTTAGCGAAAGGCTTCTTGAAGGGAAAGATGTAACTCTGTGAGATGAATTAACAGAACACAGAGCAGTTTCTCAGAAAGCTTCTTTCCAGTTTTGAACGGAAGATATTTCCTTTTTCACCATAGCCATCTATGGGCTTCCAAATGTCCCTTTGCCAATTCCACAAGAACAGCCTTAGGGAAAGGCTTCTTGAAGGGAAAGATGTAACTCTGTGAGATGAATTAACAGAACACAGAGCAGTTTCTCAGAAAGCTTCTTTCCAGTTTTGAACGGAAGATATTTCCTTTTTCACCATAGCCCTCTATGGGCTTCCAAATATCCCTTTGCCAATTCCACAAGAACAGCCTTAGCGAAAGGCTTCTTGACGGGAAAGATGTAACTCCGTGAGATGAATTAACAGAACACAGAGCAGTTTCTCAGAAAGCTTCTTTCCAGTTTTGAACGGAAGATATTTCCTTTTTCACCATAGCCCTCTATGGGCTTCCAAATATCCCTTTGCCAATTCCACAAGAACAGCCTTAGCGAAAGGCTTCTTGAAGGGAAAGATGTAACTCTGTGAGGTGAATTAACAGAACACAGACCAGTTTCTCAGAAAGCTTCTTTCCAGTTTTGAACGGAAGATATTCCCTTTTACACCATAGCCCTCTATCGGCTTCCAAATATCCCTTTGCCAATTCCACAAGAACAGCCTTAGCGAAAGGCATCTTGAAGGGAAAGATGTAACTCTGTGAGATGAACTAACAGAACACAGAGCAGTTTCTCAGAAAGCTTCTTTCCAGTTTTGAACGGAAGATATTTCCTTTTTCACCATAGCCCTCTATGGGCTTCCAAATATCCCTTTGCCAATTCCACAAGAACGGCCTTTGCGAAAGGCTTCTTGAAGGGAAAGATGTAACTCTGTGAGATGAATTAACAGAACACAGAGCAGTTTCTCAGAAAGCTTCTTTCCAGTTTTGAACGGAAGATATTTCCTTTTTCACCATAGCCCTCTATGGGCTTCCAAATATTCCTTTGCCAATTCCACAAGAACAACCTTAGCGAAAGGCTTCTTGAAGGGAAAGATGTGACTCTGTGAGATGAATTAACAGAACACAGAGCAGTTTCTCAGAAAGCTTCTTTCCAGTTTTGAACGGAAGATATTTCCTTTTTCACCATAGCCCTCTATGGGCTTCCAAATATCCCTTTGAAAATTCCACAAGAACAGCCTTAGCGAAAGGCTTCTTGAAGGGAAAGATGGAACTCTGTCAGATGAATTAACAAAACACAGAGCAGTTTCTCAGAAAGCTTCTTTCCAGTTTTGAACGGAAGATATTTCCTTTTTCACCATAGCCCTCTATGGGCTTCCAAATATCCCTTTGCCAATTCCACAAGAACAGCCTTAGCGAAAGGCTTCTTGAAGGGAAAGATGTAACTCTGTGAGATGAATTCACAGAACACAGAGCAGTTTCTCAGAAAGCTTCTTTCCAGTTTTGAACGGAAGATATTTCCTTTTTCACCATAGCCCTCTATGGGCTTCCAAATATCCCTTTGCCAATTCCACAAGAACAGCCTTAGCGAAAGGCTTCTTGAAGGGAAAGATGTAACTCTGTGAGATGAATTAACAGAACACAGAGCAGTTTCTCAGAAAGCTTCTTTCCAGTTTTGAACGGAAGATATTCCCTTTTTCACCATAGCCCTCTATGGGCTTTCAAATATCCCTTTGCCAATTCCACAAGAACAGCCTTAGCGAAAGGCTTCTTGAAGGGAAAGATGTAACTCTGTGAGATGAATTAACAGAACACAGAGCAGTTTCTCAGAAAGCTTCTTTCCAGTTTTGAACGGAAGATATTTCCTTTTTCACCATAGCCCTCTATGGGCTTCCAAATATCCCTTTGCCAATTGCACAAGAACAGCCTTAGCGAAAGGCTTCTTGAAGGGAAAGATGTAACTCTGTGAGATGAATTCACAGAACACAGAGCAGTTTCTCAGAAAGCTTCTTTCCAGTTTTGAACGGAAGATATTCCCTTTTTCACCATAGCCCTCTATTGGCTTCCAAATATCCCCTTGCCAATTCAACAAGAACAGCCTTAGCGAAAGGCTTCTTGAAGGGAAAGATGTAACTCTGTGAGATGAATTAACAGAACACAGAGCAGTTTCTCAGAAAGCTTCTTTCCAGTTTTGAACGGAAGATATTTCCTTTTTCACCATAGCCCTCTATGGGCTTCCAAATGTCCCTTTGCCAATTCCACAAGAACAGCCTTAGGGAAAGGCTTCTTGAAGGGAACGATGTAACTCTGTGAGATGAATTAACAGAACACAGAGCAGTTTCTCAGAAAGCTTGTTTCCAGTTTTGAACGGAAGATATTTCCTTTTTCACCATAGCCCTCTATGGGCTTCCAAATATCCCTTTGCCAATTCCACAAGAACAGCCTTAGCGAAAGGCTTCTTGACGGGAAAGATGTAACTCCGTGAGATGAATTAACAGAACACAGAGCAGTTTCTCAGAAAGCTTCTTTCCAGTTTTGAACGGAAGATATTTCCTTTTTCACCATAGCCCTCTATGGGCTTCCAAATATCCCTTTGCCAATTCCACAAGAACAGCCTTAGCGAAAGGCTTCTTGAAGGGAAAGATGTAACTCTGTGAGGTGAATTAACAGAACACAGACCAGTTTCTCAGAAAGCTTCTTTCCAGTTTTGAACGGAAGATATTCCCTTTTACACCATAGCCCTCTATGGGCTTCCAAATATCCCTTTGCGAATTGCACAAGAACAGCCTTAGCGAAAGGCATCTTGAAGGGAAAGATGTAACTCTGTGAGATGAATTAAGAGAACACAGAGCAGTTTCTCAGAAAGCTTCTTTCCAGTTTTGAACGGAAGATATTTCCTTTTTCACCATAGCCCTCTATGGGCTTCCAAATATCCCTTTGCCAATTCCACAAGAACAGCCTTTGCGAAAGGCTTCTTGAAGGGAAAGATGTAACTCTGTGAGATGAATTAACAGAACACAGAGCAGTTTCTCAGAAAGCTTCTTTCCAGTTTTGAACGGAAGATATTTCCTTTTTCACCATAGCCCTCTATGGGCTTCCAAATATTCCTTTGCCAATTCCACAAGAACAACCTTAGCGAAAGGCTTCTTGAAGGGAAAGATGTGACTCTGTGAGATGAATTAACAGAACACAGAGCAGTTTCTCAGAAAGCTTCTTTCCAGTTTTGAACGGAAGATATTTCCTTTTTCACCATAGCCCTCTATGGGCTTCCAAATATCCCTTTGCCAATTCCACAAGAACAGCCTTAGCGAAAGGCTTCTTGAAGGGAAAGATGGAACTCTGTCAGATGAATTAACAAAACACAGAGCAGTTTCTCAGAAAGCTTCTTTCCAGTTTTGAACGGAAGATATTTCCTTTTTCACCATAGCCCTCTATGGGCTTCCAAATATCCCTTTGCCAATTCCACAAGAACAGCCCTGGCGAAAGGCTTCTTGAAGGGAAAGATGTAACTCTGTGAGATGAATTAACAGAACACAGAGCAGTTTCTCAGAAAGCTTCTTTCCAGTTTTGAACGGAAGATATTCCCTTTTTCACCATAGCCCTCTATGGGCTTCCAAATATCCCCTTGCCAATTCAACAAGAACAGCCTTAGCGAAAGGCTTCTTGAAGGGAAAGATGTAACTCTGTGAGATGAATTAACAGAACACAGAGCAGTTTCTCAGAAAGCTTCTTTCCAGTTTTGAACGGAAGATATTTCCTTTTTCACCATAGCCATCTATGGGCTTCCAAATGTCCCTTTGCCAATTCCACAAGAACAGCCTTAGGGAAAGGCTTCTTGAAAGGAAAGATGTAACTCTGTGAGATGAATTTACAGAACACAGAGCAGTTTCTCAGAAAGCTTCTTTCCAGTTTTGAACGGAAGATATTTCCTTTTTCACCATAGCCCTCTATGGGCTTCCAAATATCCCTTTGCCAATTCCACAAGAACAGCCTTAGCGAAAGGCTTCTTGACGGGAAAGATGTAACTCCGTGAGATGAATTAACAGAACACAGAGCAGTTTCTCAGAAAGCTTCTTTCCAGTTTTGAACGGAAGATATTTCCTTTTTCACCATAGCCCTCTATGGGCTTCCAAATATCCCTTTGCCAATTCCACAAGAACAGCCTTAGCGAAAGGCTTCTTGAAGGGAAAGATGTAACTCTGTGAGGTGAATTAACAGAACACAGACCAGTTTCTCAGAAAGCTTCTTTCCAGTTTTGAACGGAAGATATTCCCTTTTACACCATAGCCCTCTATGGGCTTCCAAATATCCCTTTGCGAATTCCACAAGAACAGCCTTAGCGAAAGGCATCTTGAAGGGAAAGATGTAACTCTGTGAGATGAATTAACAGAACACAGAGCAGTTTCTCAGAAAGCTTCTTTCCAGTTTTGAACGGAAGATATTTCCTTTTTCACCATAGCCCTCTATGGGCTTCCAAATATCCCTTTGCCAATTCCACAAGAACAGCCTTTGCGAAAGGCTTCTTGAAGGGAAAGATGTAACTCTGTGAGATGAATTAACAGAACACAGAGCAGTTTCTCAGAAAGCTTCTTTCCAGTTTTGAACGGAAGATATTTCCTTTTTCACCATAGCCCTCTATGGGCTTCCAAATATTCCTTTGCCAATTCCACAAGAACAACCTTAGCGAAAGGCTTCTTGAAGGGAAAGATGTGACTCTGTGAGATGAATTAACAGAACACAGAGCAGTTTCTCAGAAAGCTTCTTTCCAGTTTTGAACGGAAGATATTTCCTTTTTCACCATAGCCCTCTATGGGCTTCCAAATATCCCTTTGCCAATTCCACAAGAACAGCCTTAGCGAAAGGCTTCTTGAAGGGAAAGATGGAACTCTGTCAGATGAATTAACAAAACACAGAGCAGTTTCTCAGAAAGCTTCTTTCCAGTTTTGAACGGAAGATATTTCCTTTTTCACCATAGCCATCTATGGGCTTCCAAATGTCCCTTTGCCAATTCCACAAGAACAGCCTTAGGGAAAGGCTTCTTGAAGGGAAAGATGTAACTCTGTGAGATGAATTAACAGAACACAGAGCAGTTTCTCAGAAAGCTTCTTTCCAGTTTTGAACGGAAGATATTTCCTTTTTCACCATAGCCCTCTATGGGCTTCCAAATATCCCTTTGCCAATTCCACAAGAACAGCCTTAGCGAAAGGCTTCTTGACGGGAAAGATGTAACTCCGTGAGATGAATTAACAGAACACAGAGCAGTTTCTCAGAAAGCTTCTTTCCAGTTTTGAACGGAAGATATTTCCTTTTTCACCATAGCCCTCTATGGGCTTCCAAATATCCCTTTGCCAATTCCACAAGAACAGCCTTAGCGAAAGGCTTCTTGAAGGGAAAGATGTAACTCTGTGAGGTGAATTAACAGAACACAGACCAGTTTCTCAGAAAGCTTCTTTCCAGTTTTGAACGGAAGATATTCCCTTTTACACCATAGCCCTCTATGGGCTTCCAAATATCCCTTTGCCAATTCCACAAGAACAGCCTTAGCGAAAGGCATCTTGAAGGGAAAGATGTAACTCTGTGAGATGAATTAACAGAACACAGAGCAGTTTCTCAGAAAGCTTCTTTCCAGTTTTGAACGGAAGATATTTCCTTTTTCACCATAGCCCTCTATGGGCTTCCAAATATCCCTTTGCCAATTCCACAAGAAAGGCCTTTGCGAAAGGCTTCTTGAAGGGAAAGATGTAACTCTGTGAGATGAATTAACAGAACACAGAGCAGTTTCTCAGAAAGCTTCTTTCCAGTTTTGAACGGAAGATATTTCCTTTTTCACCATAGCCCTCTATGGGCTTCCAAATATTCCTTTGCCAATTCCACAAGAACAACCTTAGCGAAAGGCTTCTTGAAGGGAAAGATGTGACTCTGTGAGATGAATTAACAGAACACAGAGCAGTTTCTCAGAAAGCTTCTTTCCAGTTTTGAACGGAAGATATTTCCTTTTTCACCATAGCCCTCTATGGGCTTCCAAATATCCCTTTGAAAATTCCACAAGAACAGCCTTAGCGAAAGGCTTCTTGAAGGGAAAGATGGAACTCTGTCAGATGAATTAACAAAACACAGAGCAGTTTCTCAGAAAGCTTCTTTCCAGTTTTGAACGGAAGATATTTCCTTTTTCACCATAGCCCTCTATGGGCTTCCAAATATCCCTTTGCCAATTCCAAAAGAACAGCCTTAGCGAAAGGCTTCTTGAAGGGAAAGATGTAACTCTGTGAGATGAATTCACAGAACACAGAGCAGTTTCTCAGAAAGCTTCTTTCCAGTTTTGAACGGAAGATATTTCCTTTTTCACCATAGCCCTCTATGGGCTTCCAAATATCCCTTTGCCAATTCCACAAGAACAGCCTTAGCGAAAGGCTTCTTGAAGGGAAAGATGTAACTCTGTGAGGTGAATTAACAGAACACAGACCAGTTTCTCAGAAAGCTTCTTTCCAGTTTTGAACGGAAGATATTCCCTTTTACACCATAGCCCTCTATGGGCTTCCAAATATCCCTTTGCGAATTCCACAAGAACAGCCGTAGCGAAAGGCATCTTGAAGGGAAAGATGTAACTCTGTGAGATGAATTAACAGAACACAGAGCAGTTTCTCAGAAAGCTTCTTTCCAGTTTTGAACGGAAGATATTTCCTTTTTCACCATAGCCCTCTATGGGCTTCCAAATATCCCTTTGCCAATTCCACAAGAACAGCCTTTGCGAAAGGCTTCTTGAAGGGAAAGATGTAACTCTGTGAGATGAATTAACAGAACACAGAGCAGTTTCTCAGAAAGCTTCTTTCCAGTTTTGAACGGAAGATATTTCCTTTTTCACCATAGCCCTCTATGGGCTTCCAAATATTCCTTTGCCAATTCCACAAGAACAACCTTAGCGAAAGGCTTCTTGAAGGGAAAGATGTGACTCTGTGAGATGAATTAACAGAACACAGAGCAGTTTCTCAGAAAGCTTCTTTCCAGTTTTGAACGGAAGATATTTCCTTTTTCACCATAGCCCTCTATGGGCTTCCAAATATCCCTTTGCCAATTCCACAAGAACAGCCTTAGCGAAAGGCTTCTTGAAGGGAAAGATGGAACTCTGTCAGATGAATTAACAAAACACAGAGCAGTTTCTCAGAAAGCTTCTTTCCAGTTTTGAACGGAAGATATTTCCTTTTTCACCATAGCCATCTATGGGCTTCCAAATGTCCCTTTGCCAATTCCACAAGAACAGCCTTAGGGAAAGGCTTCTTGAAGGGAAAGATGTAACTCTGTGAGATTAATTAACAGAACACAGAGCAGTTTCTCAGAAAGCTTCTTTCCAGTTTTGAACGGAAGATATTTCCTTTTTCACCATAGCCCTCTATGGGCTTCCAAATATCCCTTTGCCAATTCCACAAGAACAGCCTTAGCGAAAGGCTTCTTGACGGGAAAGATGTAACTCCGTGAGATGAATTAACAGAACACAGAGCAGTTTCTCAGAAAGCTTCTTTCCAGTTTTGAACGGAAGATATTTCCTTTTTCACCATAGCCCTCTATGGGCTTCCAAATATCCCTTTGCCAATTCCACAAGAACAGCCTTAGCGAAAGGCTTCTTGAAAGGAAAGATGTAACTCTGTGAGGTGAATTAACAGAACACAGACCAGTTTCTCAGAAAGCTTCTTTCCAGTTTTGAACGGAAGATATTCCCTTTTACACCATAGCCCTCTATGGGCTTCCAAATATCCCTTTGCCAATTCCACAAGAACAGCCTTAGCGAAAGGCATCTTGAAGGGAAAGATGTAACTCTGTGAGATGAATTAACAGAACACAGAGCAGTTTCTCAGAAAGCTTCTTTCCAGTTTTGAACGGAAGATATTTCCTTTTTCACCATAGCCCTCTATGGGCTTCCAAATATCCCTTTGCCAATTCCACAAGAACGGCCTTTGCGAAAGGCTTCTTGAAGGGAAAGATGTAACTCTGTGAGATGAATTAACAGAACACAGAGCAGTTTCTCAGAAAGCTTCTTTCCAGTTTTGAACGGAAGATATTTCCTTTTTCACCATAGCCCTCTATGGGCTTCCAAATATTCCTTTGCCAATTCCACAAGAACAACCTTAGCGAAAGGCTTCTTGAAGGGAAAGATGTGACTCTGTGAGATGAATTAACAGAACACAGAGCAGTTTCTCAGAAAGCTTCTTTCCAGTTTTGAACGGAAGATATTTCCTTTTTCACCATAGCCCTCTATGGGCTTCCAAATATCCCTTTGAAAATTCCACAAGAACAGCCTTAGCGAAAGGCTTCTTGAAGGGAAAGATGGAACTCTGTCAGATGAATTAACAAAACACAGAGCAGTTTCTCAGAAAGCTTCTTTCCAGTTTTGAACGGAAGATATTTCCTTTTTCACCATAGCCCTCTATGGGCTTCCAAATATCCCTTTGCCAATTCCACAAGAACAGCCTTAGCGAAAGGCTTCTTGAAGGGAAAGATGTAACTCTGTGAGATGAATTCACAGAACACAGAGCAGTTTCTCAGAAAGCTTCTTTCCAGTTTTGAACGGAAGATATTCCCTTTTTCACCATAGCCCTCTACGGGCTTTCAAATATCCCTTTCCCAATTCCACAAGAACAGCCTTAGCGAAAGGCTTCTTGAAGGGAAAGATGTAACTCTGTGAGGTGAATTAACAGAACACAGAGCAGTTTCTCAGAAAGCTTCTTTCCAGTTTTGAACGGAAGATATTTCCTTTTTCACCACAGCCCTCTATGGGCTTCCAAATATCCCTTTGCCAATTCCACAAGAACAGCCTTAGCGAAAGGCTTCTTGAAGGGAAAGATGTAACTCTGTGAGATGAATTAACAGAACAGAGAGCAGTTTCTCAGAAAGCTTCTTTCCAGTTTTGAACGGAAGATATTTCCTTTTTCACCATAGCCCTCTATGGGCTTCCAAATATCCCTTTGCCAATTCCACAAGAACAGCCTTAGCGAAAGGTTTCTTGAAGGGAAAGATGTAACTCTGTGAGATGAATTAACAGAACACAGAGCAGTTTCTCAGAAAGATTCTTTCCAGTTTTGAACGGAAGATATTTCCTTTTTCACCATAGCCCTCTAAGGGCTTCCAAATATCCCTTTGCCAATTCCACAAGAACAGCCTTAGCGAAAGGCTTCTTGAAGGGAAAGATGTAACTCTGTGAGATGAATTAACAGAACACAGAGCAGTTTCTCACAAAGCTTCTTTCCAGGTTTGAACGGAAGATATTCCCTTTTTCACCATAGCCCTCTATGGGCTTCCAAATATCCCTTTGCCCATTCCACAAGAACAGCCTTAGCGAAAGGCTTCTTGAAGGGAAAGATGTAACTCTGTGAGATGAATTAACAGAACACAGAGCAGTTTCTCAGAAAGCTTCTTTCCAGTTTTGAACGGAAGATATTTCCTTTATCACCTTAGCCCTCTATGGGCTTCCAAACATCCCTTTGCCAATTCCACAAGAACAGCCTTAGCGAAAGCCTTCTTGAAGGGAAAGATGTAACTCTGTGAGATGAATTAACAGAACACAGAGCAGTTTCTCAGAAAGCTTCTTTCCAGTTTTGAACGGAAGATATTTCCTTTTTCACCATAGCCCTCTATGGGCTTCCAAATATCCCTTTGCCAATTCCACAAGAACAGCCTTAGCGAAAGGCTTCTTGAAGGGAAAGATGTAACTCTGTGAGGTGAATTAACAGAACACAGAGCCGTTTCTCAGAAAGCTTCTTTCCAGTTTTGAACGGAAGATATTTCCTTTTTCACCATAGCCCTCTATGGGCTTCCAAATATCCCTTTGCCAATTCCACAAGAACAGCCTTAGCGAAAGGCATCTTGAAGGGAAAGATGTAACTCTGTGAGATGAATTAACAGAACACAGAGCAGTTTCTCAGAAAGCTTCTTTCCAGTTTTGAACGGAAGATATTTCCTTTTTCACCAAAGCCCTCTATGGGCTTCCAAATATCCCTTTGCCAATTCCACAAGAACAGCCTTAGCGAAAGGCTTCTTGAAGGGAAAGATGTAACTCTGTGAGATGAATTAACAGAACACAGAGCAGTTTCTCAGAAAGCTTCTTTCCAGTTTTGAACGGAAGATATTTCCTTTTTCACCATAGCCCTCTATGGGCTTCCAAATATTCCTTTGCCAATTCCACTGGAACAACCTTAGCGAAAGGCTTCTTTAAGGGAAAGATGTAACTCTGTGAGATGAATTAATAGAACACAGAGCAGTTTCTCAGAAAGCTTCTTTCCAGTTTTGAACGGAAGATATTTCCTTTTTCACCATAGCCCTCTATGGGCTTCCAAATATCCCTTTGCCAATTCCACAAGAACAGCCTTAGCGAAAGGCTTCTTGAAGGGGAAGATGTAACTCTGTGAGATGAATTAACAAAACACAGAGCAGTTTCTCAGAAAGCTTCTTTCCACTTTTCAACGGAAGATATTTTATTTTTCACCATAGCCCTCTATGGGCTTCCAAATATCCCTTTGCCAATTCCACAAGAACAGCCTTAGCGAAAGGCTTCTTGAAGGGAAAGATGTAACTCTGTGAGATGAATTAACAGAACACAGAGCAGTTTCTCAGAAAGCTTCTTTCCAGTTTTGAACGGAAGATATTTCCTTTTTCACCATAGCCCTCTATGGGCTTCCAAATATCCCTCTGCCAATTCCACAAGAACAGCCTTAGCGAAAGGCTTTTTGAAGGGAAAGATGTAACTGTGTGAGATGAATTAACAGAACACAGAGCAGTTTCTCAGAAAGCTTCTTTCCAGTTTTGAACGGAAGATATTCCCTTTTTCACCATAGCCCTGTATGGGCTTCCAAATATCCCTTTGCCAATTCCACAAGAACAGCCTTAGCGAAAGGCTTCTTGAAGGGAAAGATGTAACTCTGTGAGATGAATTAACAGAACACAGAGCAGTTTCTCAGAAAGCTTCTTTCCAGTTTTGAACGGAAGATATTTCCTTTTTCACCATAGCCCTCTATGGGCCTCCAAATATCCCTTTGCCAATTCCACAAGAACAGTCTTAGCGAAAGGCTTCTTGAAGGATAAGATGTAACTCTGTGAGATGAATTAACAGAACACAGAGCAGTTTCTCAGAAAGCTTCTTTCCAGTTTTGAACGGAAGATATTTCCTTTTTCACCATAGCCCTCTATGGGCTTCCAAATATCCCTTTGCCAATTCCACAAGAACAGCCTTAGCGAAAGGCTTCTTGAAGGGAAAGATGTAACTCTGTGAGATGAATTAACAGAACACAGAGCAGTTTCTCAGAAAGCTTCTTTCCAGTTTTGAACGGAAGATATTTCCTTTTTCGCCATAGCCCTGTATGGGCTTCCAAATATCCCTTTGCCAATTCCACAAGAACAGCCTTAGCGAAAGGCTTCTTGAAGGGAAAGATGTAACTCTGTGAGATGAATTAACAGAACACAGAGCAGTTTCTCAGAAAGCTTCTTTCCAGTTTTGAACGGAAGATATTTCCTTTTTCGCCATAGCCCTGTATGGGCTTCCAAATATCCCTTTGCCAATTCCACAAGAACAGCCTTAGCGAAAGGCTTTTTGAAGGGAAAGATGTAACTGTGTGAGATGAATTAACAGAACACAGAGCAGTTTCTCAGAAAGCTTCTTTCCAGTTTTGAACGGAAGATATTCCCTTTTTCACCATAGCCCTGTATGGGCTTCCAAATATCCCTTTGCCAATTCCACAAGAACAGCCTTAGCGAAAGGCTTCTTGAAGGGAAAGATGTAACTCTGTGAGATGAATTAACAGAACACAGAGCAGTTTCTCAGAAAGCTTCTTTCCAGTTTTGAACGGAAGATATTTCCTTTTTCACCATAGCCCTCTATGGGCCTCCAAATATCCCTTTGCCAATTCCACAAGAACAGTCTTAGCGAAAGGCTTCTTGAAGGATAAGATGTAACTCTGTGAGATGAATTAACAGAACACAGAGCAGTTTCTCAGAAAGCTTCTTTCCAGTTTTGAACGGAAGATATTTCCTTTTTCACCATAGCCCTCTATGGGCTTCCAAATATCCCTTTGCCAATTCCACAAGAACAGCCTTAGCGAAAGGCTTCTTGAAGGGAAAGATGTAACTCTGTGAGATGAATTAACAGAACACAGAGCAGTTTCTCAGAAAGCTTCTTTCCAGTTTTGAACGGAAGATATTTCCTTTTTCGCCATAGCCCTGTATGGGCTTCCAAATATCCCTTTGCCAATTCCACAAGAACAGCCTTAGCGAAAGGCTTCTTGAAGGGAAAGATGTAACTCTGTGAGATGAATTAACAGAACACAGAGCAGTTTCTCAGAAAGCTTCTTTCCAGTTTTGAACGGAAGATATTCCCTTCTTCACCATAGCCCTCTATGGGCTTCCAAATATCCCTTTGCCAATTCCACAAGAACAGCCTTAGCGAAAGGCTTCTTGAAGGGAAAGATGTAACTCTGTGAGATGAATTAACAGAACACAGAACAGTTTCTCAGAAAGCTTCTTTCCAGTTTTGAAAGGAAGATATTCCCTTTTTCACCATAGCCCTCTATGGGCTTCCAAATATCGCTTTGCCAATTCCACAAGAACAGCCTTTGCGAAAGGCTTCTTGAAGGAAAAGATGTAACTCTGTGAGATGAATTAACAGAACACAGAGCAGTTTCTCAGAAAGCTTCTTTCCAGTTTTCAACGGAAGATGTTTCGTTTTTCACCATAGCACTCTATGGGCTTCCAAATATCCCTTTGCCAATTCCACAAGAACAGCCTTAGCGAAAGGCTTCTTGAAGGGAAAGATGTAACTCTGTGAGATGAATTAACAGAACACAGAGCAGTTTCTCAGAAGGCTTCTTTCCAGTTTTGAACGGAAGATATTCCCTTTTTCACCATAGCCCTCTATGGGCTTCCAAATATCCCTTTGCCAATTCCACAAGAACAGCCTTAGCGAAAGGCTTCTTGAAGGGAAAGATGTAACTCTGTGAGATGAATTAACAGAACACAGAGCAGTTTCTCAGAAAGCTTCTTTCCAGTTTTGAACGGAAGATATTTCCTTTTTCACCATAGCCCTCTATGGGCTTCCAAATATCCCTTTGCCAATTCCACAAGAACAGCCTTAGCGAAAGGCTTCTTGAAGGGAAAGATGTAATTCTGTGAGATGAATTAACAGAACACAGAGCAGTTTCTCAGAAAGCTTCTTTCCAGTTTTGAATGGAAGATATTCCCTTTTTCACCATAGCCCTCTATGGGCTTCCAAATATCCCTTTGCCAATTCCACAAGAACAGCCTTAGCGAAAGGCTTCTTGAAGGGAAAGATGTAACTCTGTGAGATGAATTAACAGAACACAGAGCAGTTTCTCAGAAAGCTTCTTTCCAGTTTTCAACGGAAGATGTTTCCTTTTTCACCATAGCCCTCTATGGGCTTCCAAATATCCCTTTGCCAATTCCACAAGAACAGCCTTAGCGAAAGGCTTCTTGAAGGGAAAGATGTAACTATGTGAGATGAATTAACAGAACTGAGAACAGTTTCTCAGAAAACTTCTTTCCAGTTTTGAATGGAAGATATTTCCTTTTTCACCATAGCCCTCTATATGCTTCCAAATATCCCTTTGCCAATTCCACATGAACAGCCTTAGCCAAAGGCTTCTTGAAGGGAAAGATGTAACTCTGTGAGATGAATTAACAGAACACAGAGCAGTTTCTCAGAAAGCTTCTTTCCAGTTTTGAACGGAAGATATTTCCTTTTTCACCATAGCCTTCTATGGGCTTCCAAATATCCCTTTGCCAATTCAACAAGAACAGCCTTAGCGAAAGGCTTCTTGAAGGGAAAGATGTAACTCTGTGAGATGAATTAACAGAACACAGAGCAGTTTCTCAGAAAGCTTCTTTCCAGTTTTGAACGGAAGATATTTCCTTTTTCGCCATAGCCCTCTATGGGCTTCCAAATATCCCTTTGCCAATTCCACAAGAACAGCCTTAGCGAAAGGCTTCTTGAAGGGAAAGATGTAACTCTGTGAGGTGAATTAACAGAACACAGGCCAGTTTCTCAGAAAGCTTCTTTCCAGTTTTGAACGGAAGATATTCCATTTTTCACCATAGCCCTCTATGGGCTTCCAAATATCCCTTTGCCAATTGCACAAGAACAGCCTTAGCGAAAGGCATCTTGAAGGGAAAGATGTAACTCTGTGAGATGAATTAACAGAACACAGAGCAGTTTCTCAGAAAGCTTCTTTCCAGTTTTGAAAGGAATATATTTCCTTTTTCACCAAAGCCCTCTATGGGCTTCCAAATATCCCTTTGCCAATTCCACAAGAACAGCCTTAGCGAAAGGCTTCTTGAAGGGAAAGATGTAACTCTGTGAGATGAATTAACAGAACACAGAGCAGTTTCTCAGAAAGCTTCTTTCCAGTTTTGAACGGAAGATATTCCCTTTTTCACCATAGCCCTCTATGGGCTTCCAAATATTCCTTTGCCAGTTCCACAAGAACAACCTTAGCGAAAGGCTTCTTGAAGGGAAAGATGTAACTCTGTGAGATGAATTAACAGAACACAGAGCAGTTTCTCAGAAAGCTTCTTTCCAGTTTTGAACGGAAGATATTTCCTTTTTCACCATAGCCCTCTATGGGCTTCCAAATATCCCTTTGCCAATTCCACAAGAACAGCCTTAGCGAAAGGCTTCTTGAAGGGAAAGATGTAACTCTGTGAGACGAATTAACAAAACACAGAGCAGTTTCTCAGATAGCTTCTTTCCAGTTTTGAACGGAAGGTATTTCCTTTTTCACCATAGCCCTCTATGGGCTTCCAAATATCCCTTTGCCAATTATACATGAACAGTCTTAGCCAAAGGCTTCTTGAAGGGAAAGATGTAACTCTGTGAGATGAATTAACAGAACACAGAGCAGTTTCTCAGAATGCTTCTTTCCAGTTTTGAACGGAAGATATTTCCTTTTTCACCATAGCCCTCTATGGGCTTCCAAATATCCCTTTGCCCATTCCACAAGATCAGCCTTAGCGAAAGGCTTCTTGAAGGGAAAGATGTAACTCTGTGAGGTGAATTAACAGAACACAGGCCAGTTTCTCAGAAAGCTTCTTTCCAGTTTTGAACGGAAGATATTCCCTTTTTCACCATAGCCCTCTATGGGCTTCCAAATATCCCTTTGCCAATTCCACAAGAACAGCCTTAGCGAAAGGCATCTTGAAGGGAAAGATGTAACTCTGTGAGATGAATTAACAGAACACAGAGCAGTTTCTCAGAAAGCTTCTTTCCAGTTTTGAACGGAAGATATTTCCTTTTTCACAATAGCCCTCTATGGGCTTCCAAATATCCCTTTGCCAATTCCACAAGAACAGCCTTAGCGAAAGGCTTCTTGAAGGGAAAGATGTAACTCTGTGAGATGAATTAACAGAACACAGAGCAGTTTCTCAGAAAGCTTCTTTCCAGTTTTGAACGGAAGATATTTCCTTTTTCACCATAACCCATGTGGGCTTCCAAATATCCCTTTGCCAATTCCACAAGAACAGCCTTAGCGAAAGGCTTCTTGAAGGGAAAGATGTAACTCTGTGAGATGAATTAACAGAACACAGAGCAGTTTCTCAGAATGCTTCTTTCAAGTTTTGAACGGAAGATATTTCCTTTTTCACCATAGCCCTCTATGGGCTTCCAAATATCCCTTTGCCCATTCCACTAGATCAGCCTTAGCGAAAGGCTTCTTGAAGGGAAAGATGTAACTCTGTGAGGTGAATTAACAGAACACAGGCCAGTTTCTCAGAAAGCTTCTTTCCAGTTTTGAACGGAAGATCTTCCCTTTTTCACCATAGCCCTCTATGGGCTTCCAAATATCCCTTTGCCAATTCCACAAGAACAGCCTTAGCGAAAGGCATCTTGAAGGGAAAGATGTAACTCTGTGAGATGAATTAACAGAACACAGAGCAGTTTCTCAGAAAGCTTCTTTCCAGTTTTGAACGGAAGATATTTCCTATTTCACAATAGCCCTCTATGGGCTTCCAAATATCCCTTTGCCAATTCCACAAGAACAGCCTTAGCGAAAGGCTTCTTGAAGGGAAAGATGTAACTCTGTGAGATGAATTAACAGAACACAGAGCAGTTTCTCAGAAAGCTTCTTTCCAGTTTTGAACGGAAGATATTTCCTTTTTCACCATAGCCCTCTATGGGCTTCCAAATATCCCTTTGCCAATTCCACAAGAACAGCCTTAGCGAAAGGCTTCTTGAAGGGAAAGATGTAACTCTGTGAGATGAATTAACAGAACACAGAGCAGTTTCTCAGAAAGCTTCTTTCCAGTTTTGAACGGAAGATATTTCCTTTTTCACCATAACCCATGTGGGCTTCCAAATATACCTTTGCCAATTCCACAAGAACAGCCTTAGCGAAAGGCCTCTTGAAGGGAACGATGTAATTCTGTGAGATGAATTAACAGAACACAGAGCAGTTTCTCAGAAAGCTTCTTTCCAGATTTGAACGGAAGATATTTCCTTTTTCACCATAGCCCTCTACGGGCTTCCAAATATCCCTTTGCCAATTCCACAAGAACAGCCTTAGCGAAAGGCTTCTTGAAGGGAAAGATGGAACTCTGTGAGATGAATTAACAGAACACAGAGCAGTTTCTCAGAAAGCTTCTTTCCAGTTTTGAACGGAAGATATTTCCTTTTTCACCATAGCCCTCTATGGGCTTCCAAATATCCCTTTGCCAATTCCACAAGAACAGCCTTAGCGAAAGGTTTCTTGAAGGGAGAGATGTAACTCTGTGAGATGAATTAACAGAACACAGAGCAGTTTCCCAGAAAGCTTCTTTCCAGTTTTGAACGAGAGATATTTCCTTTTTTACCATAGCCCTCTATGGGCTTCCAAATATCCCTTTGCCAATTCCAGAAGAACAGCCTTAGCGAAAGGCTTCTTGAAGGGAAAGATGTAACTCTGTGAAATGAATTAAGAGAACACAGAGCAGTTTCTCAGAAAGCGTCTTTCCAGTTTTGAACGGAAGATATTTCCTTTTTCACCATAGCCCTCTATTGGCTTCCAAATATCCCTTTGCCAATTCCACAAGAACAGCCTTAGCGAAAGGCTTCTTGTAGGGAAAGATGTAACTCTGTGAGATGAATTAACAGAACACAGAGCAGTTTCTCAGAAAGCTTCTTTCCAGTTTTGAACGGAAGATATTTCCTTTTTCACCATAGCCCTCTATGGGCTTCCAAATATCCCTTTGCCAATTCCACAAGAACAGCCTTAGCGAAAGGCTTCTTGAAGGGAAAGATGTAACTCTGTGAGATGAATTAACAGAACACAGAGCAGTTTCTCAGAAAGCTTTTTTCCAGTTTTGAACGGAAGATATTTCCTTTTTCACCATAGCCCTCTATGGGCTTCCAAATATCCCTTTGCCAATTCCACAAGAACAGCTTTATCGAAAGGCTTCTTGAAGGGAAAGATGTAATTCTGTGAGATGAATTAACAGAACACAGAGCAGTTTCTCAGAAAGCTTCTTTCCAGTTTTGAACGGAAGATATTTCCTTTTTCACCATAGCCCTCTATGGGCTTCCAAATATCCCTTTGCCAATTCCACAAGAACAGCCTTAGCGAAAGGCTTCTTGAAGGGAAAGATGTAACTCTGTGAGATGAATTAACAGAACACAGAGCAGTTTCTCAGAAAGCTTCTTTCCAGTTTTGAACGGAAGATATTTCCTTTTTCACCATAGCCCTCTATGGGCTTCCAAATATCCCTTTGCCAATTCCACAAGAACAGCCTTAGCGAAAGGCTTCTTGAAGGGAAAGATGTAACTCTGTGAGATGAATTAACAGAACACAGAGCAGTTTCTCAGAAAGCTTCTTTCCAGTTTTGAACGGAAGATATTTCCTTTTTCACCATAGCCCTCCATGGGCTTCCAAATATCCCTTTGCCAATTCCAGAAGAACAGCCTTAGCGAAAGGCTTCTTGAAGGGAAAGATGTAACTCTGTGAGATGAATTAACAGAACACAGAGCAGTTTCTCAGAAAGCTTCTTTCCAGTTTTGAACGGAAGATATTTCCTTTTTCACCATAGCCATCTATGGGCTTCCAAATATCCCTTTGCCAATTCCACAAGAACAGCCTTAGCGAAAGGCTTCTTGAAGGGAAAGATGTAACTCTGTGAGATGAATTAACGGAACACAGAGCAGTTTCTCAGAAAGCTTCTTTCCAGTTTTGAACGGAAGATATTTCCTTTTTCACCATAGCCCTCTATGGGCTTCCAAATATCCCTTTGCCAATTCCACAAGAACAGCCTTAGCGAAAGGCTTCTTGAAGGGAAAGATGTAACTCTGTGAGATGAATTAACAGAACACAGAGCAGTTTCTCAGAAAGCTTCTTTCCAGTTTTGAACGGAAGATATTTCCTTTTCCCCATAGCCCTCCATGGGCTTCCAAATATCCCTTTGCCAATTCCACAAGAACAGCCTTAGCGAAAGGCTTCTTGAAGGGAAAGATGTAACTCTGTGAGATGAATTAACAGAACACAGAGCAGTTTCTCAGAAAGCTTCTTTCCAGTTTTGAACGGAAGATATTTCCTTTTTCACCATAGCCCTCTATGGGCTTCCAAATATCCCTTTGCCAATTCCACAAGAACAGCCTTAGCGAAAGGCTTCTTGAAGGGAAAGATGTAACTCTGTGAGATGAATTAACAGAACACAGAGCAGTTTCTCAGAAAGCTTCTTTCCAGTTTTGAACGGAAGATATTTCCTTTTTCACCATAACCCATGTGGGCTTCCAAATATCCCTTTGCCAATTCCACAAGAACAGCCTTAGCGAAAGGCCTCTTGAAGGGAACGATGTAATTCTGTGAGATGAATTAACAGAACACAGAGCAGTTTCTCAGAAAGCTTCTTTCCAGATTTGAACGGAAGATATTTCCTTTTTCACCATAGCCCTCTACGGGCTTCCAAATATCCCTTTGCCAATTCCACAAGAACAGCCTTAGCGAAAGGCTTCTTGAAGGGAAAGATGGAACTCTGTGAGATGAATTAACAGAACACAGAGCAGTTTCTCAGAAAGCTTCTTTCCAGTTTTGAACGGAAGATATTTCCTTTTTCACCATAGCCCTCTATGGGCTTCCAAATATCCCTTTGCCAATTCCACAAGAACAGCCTTAGCGAAAGGTTTCTTGAAGGGAGAGATGTAACTCTGTGAGATGAATTAACAGAACACAGAGGAGTTTCTCAGAAAGCTTCTTTCCAGTTTTGAACGAGAGATATTTCCTTTTTTACCATAGCCCTCTATGGGCTTCCAAATATCCCTTTGCCAATTCCAGAAGAACAGCCTTAGCGAAAGGCTTCTTGAAGGGAAAGATGTAACTCTGTGAAATGAATTAGGAGAACACAGAGCAGTTTCTCAGAAAGCGTCTTTCCAGTTTTGAACGGAAGATATTTCCTTTTTCACCATAGCCCTCTATTGGCTTCCAAATATCCCTTTGCCAATTCCACAAGAACAGCCTTAGCGAAAGGCTTCTTGTAGGGAAAGATGTAACTCTGTGAGATGAATTAACAGAACACAGAGCAGTTTCTCAGAAAGCTTCTTTCCAGTTTTGAACGGAAGATATTTCCTTTTTCACCATAGCCCTCTATGGGCTTCCAAATATCCCTTTGCCAATTCCACAAGAACAGCCTTAGCGAAAGGCTTCTTGAAGGGAAAGATGTAACTCTGTGAGATGAATTAACAGAACACAGAGCAGTTTCTCAGAAAGCTTCTTTCCAGTTTTGAACGGAAGATATTTCCTTTTTCACCATAGCCCTCTATGGGCTTCCAAATATCCCTTTGCCAATTCCACAAGAACAGCCTTAGCGAAAGGCTTCTTGAAGGGAAAGATGTAACTCTGTGAGATGAATTAACAGAACACAGAGCAGTTTCTCAGAAGGCTTCTTTCCAGTTTTGAACGGAAGATATTCCCTTTTTCACCATAGCCCTCTATGGGCTTCCAAATATCCCTTTGCCAATTCCACAAGAACAGCCTTAGCGAAAGGCTTCTTGAAGGGAAAGATGTAACTCTGTGAGATGAATTAACAGAACACAGAGCAGTTTCTCAGAAAGCTTCTTTCCAGTTTTGAACGGAAGATATTTCCTTTTTCACCATAGCCCTCTATGGGCTTCCAAATATCCCTTTGCCAATTCCACATGAACAGCCTTAGCCAAAGGCTTCTTGAAGGGAAAGATGTAACTCTGTGAGATGAATTAACAGAACACAGAGCAGTTTCTCAGAAAGCTTCTTTCCAGTTTTGAACGGAAGATATTTCCTTTTTCACCATAGCCTTCTATGGGCTTCCAAATATCCCTTTGCCAATTCAACAAGAACAGCCTTAGCGAAAGGCTTCTTGAAGGGAAAGATGTAACTCTGTGAGATGAATTAACAGAACACAGAGCAGTTTCTCAGAAAGCTTCTTTCCAGTTTTGAACGGAAGATATTTCCTTTTTCGCCATAGCCCTCTATGGGCTTCCAAATATCCCTTTGCCAATTCCACAAGAACAGCCTTAGCGAAAGGCTTCTTGAAGGGAAAGATGTAACTCTGTGAGGTGAATTAACAGAACACAGGCCAGTTTCTCAGAAAGCTTCTTTCCAGTTTTGAACGGAAGATATTCCATTTTTCACCATAGCCCTCTATGGGCTTCCAAATATCCCTTTGCCAATTGCACAAGAACAGCCTTAGCGAAAGGCATCTTGAAGGGAAAGATGTAACTCTGTAAGATGAATTAACAGAACACAGAGCAGTTTCTCAGAAAGCTTCTTTCCAGTTTTGAGAGGAATATATTTCCTTTTTCACCAAAGCCCTCTATGGGCTTCCAAATATCCCTTTGCCAATTCCACAAGAACAGCCTTAGCGAAAGGCTTCTTGAAGGGAAAGATGTAACTCTGTGAGATGAATTAACAGAACACAGAGCAGTTTCTCAGAAAGCTTCTTTCCAGTTTTGAACGGAAGATATTCCCTTTTTCACCATAGCCCTCTATGGGCTTCCAAATATTCCTTTGCCAGTTGCACAAGAACAACCTTAGCGAAAGGCTTCTTGAAGGGAAAGATGTAACTCTGTGAGATGAATTAACAGAACACAGAGCAGTTTCTCAGAAAGCTTCTTTCCAGTTTTGAACGGAAGATATTTCCTTTTTCACCATAGCCCTCTATGGGCTTCCAAATATCCCTTTGCCAATTCCACAAGAACAGCCTTAGCGAAAGGCTTCTTGAAGGGAAAGATGTAACTCTGTGAGACGAATTAACAAAACACAGAGCAGTTTCTCAGATAGCTTCTTTCCAGTTTTGAACGGAAGGTATTTCCTTTTTCACCATAGCCCTCTATGGGCTTCCAAATATCCCTTTGCCAATTCCACATGAACAGTCTTAGCCAAAGGCTTCTTGAAGGGAAAGATGTAACTCTGTGAGATGAATTAACAGAACACAGAGCAGTTTCTCAGAATGCTTCTTTCCAGTTTTGAACGGAAGATATTTCCTTTTTCACCATAGCCCTCTATGGGCTTCCAAATATCCCTTTGCCCATTCCACAAGATCAGCCTTAGCGAAAGGCTTCTTGAAGGGAAAGACGTAACTCTGTGAGGTGAATTAACAGAACACAGGCCAGTTTCTCAGAAAGCTTCTTTCCAGTTTTGAACGGAAGATATTCCCTTTTTCACCATAGCCCTCTATGGGCTTCCAAATATCCCTTTGCCAATTCCACAAGAACAGCCTTAGCGAAAGGCTTCTTGAAGGGAAAGATGTAACTCTGTGAGATGAATTAACAGAACACAGAGCAGTTTCTCAGAAAGCTTCTTTCCAGTTTTGAACGGAAGATATTTCCTTTTTCACAATAGCCCTCTATGGGCTTCCAAATATCCCTTTGCCAATTCCACAAGAACAGCCTTAGCGAAAGGCTTCTTGAAGGGAAAGATGTAACTCTGTGAGATGAATTAACAGAACACAGAGCAGTTTCTCAGAAAGCTTCTTTCCAGTTTTGAACGGAAGATATTTCCTTTTTCACCATAGCCCTCTATGGGCTTCCAAATATCCCTTTGCCAATTCCACAAGAACAGCCTTAGCGAAAGGCTTCTTGAAGGGAAAGATGTAACTCTGTGAGATGAATTAACAGAACACAGAGCAGTTTCTCAGAAAGCTTCTTTCCAGTTTTGAACGGAAGATATTTCCTTTTTCACCATAGCCCTCTATGGGCTTCCAAATATCCCTTTGCCAATTCCACAAGAACAGCCTTAGCGAAAGGCTTCTTGAAGGGAAAGATGTAACTCTGTGAGATGAATTAACAGAACACGGAGCAGTTTCTCAGAAAGCTTCTTTCCAGTTTTGAACGGAAGATATTTCCTTTTTCACCATAGCCCTCTAATGGCTTCCAAATATCCCTATGCCAATTCCACAAGAACAGCCTTAGCGAAAGGTTTCTTGAAGGGAAAGATGTAACTCTGTGAGATGAATTAACAGAACACAGAGCAGTTTCTCAGAAAGCTTCTTTCCAGTTTTTGAACGGAAGATATTTCCTATTTCACAATAGCCCTCTATGGGCTTCCAAATATCCCTTTGCCAATTCCACAAGAACAGCCTTAGCGAAAGGCTTCTTGAAGGGAAAGATGTAACTCTGTGAGATGAATTCACAGAACACAGAGCAGTTTCTCAGAAAGCTTCTTTCCAGTTTTGAACGGAAGATATTTCCTTTTTCACCATAGCCCTCTATGGGCTTCCAAATATCCCTTTGCCAATTCCACAAGAACAGCCTTAGCGAAAGGCTTCTTGAAGGGAAAGATGTAACTCTGTGAGATGAATTAACAGAACACAGAGCAGTTTCTCAGAAAGCTTCTTTCCAGTTTTGAACGGAAGATATTTCCTTTTTCACCATAACCCATGTGGGCTTCCAAATATACCTTTGCCAATTCCACAAGAACAGCCTTAGCGAAAGGCCTCTTGAAGGGAACGATGTAATTCTGTGAGATGAATTAACAGAACACAGAGCAGTTTCTCAGAAAGCTTCTTTCCAGATTTGAACGGAAGATATTTCCTTTTTCACCATAGCCCTCTACGGGCTTCCAAATATCCCTTTGCCAATTCCACAAGAACAGCCTTAGCGAAAGGCTTCTTGAAGGGAAAGATGGAACTCTGTGAGATGAATTAACAGAACACAGAGCAGTTTCTCAGAAAGCTTCTTTCCAGTTTTGAACGGAAGATATTTCCTTTTTCACCATAGCCCTCTATGGGCTTCCAAATATCCCTTTGCCAATTCCACAAGAACAGCCTTAGCGAAAGGTTTCTTGAAGGGAGAGATGTAACTCTGTGAGATGAATTAACAGAACACAGAGCAGTTTCCCAGAAAGCTTCTTTCCAGTTTTGAACGAGAGATATTTCCTTTTTTACCATAGCCCTCTATGGGCTTCCAAATATCCCTTTGCCAATTCCAGAAGAACAGCCTTAGCGAAAGGCTTCTTGAAGGGAAAGATGTAACTCTGTGAAATGAATTAAGAGAACACAGAGCAGTTTCTCAGAAAGCGTCTTTCCAGTTTTGAACGGAAGATATTTCCTTTTTCACCATAGCCCTCTATTGGCTTCCAAATATCCCTTTGCCAATTCCACAAGAACAGCCTTAGCGAAAGGCTTCTTGTAGGGAAAGATGTAACTCTGTGAGATGAATTAACAGAACACAGAGCAGTTCTCAGAAAGCTTCTTTCCAGTTTTGAACGGAAGATATTTCCTTTTTCACCATAGCCCTCTATGGGCTTCCAAATATCCCTTTGCCAATTCCACAAGAACAGCCTTAGCGAACGGCTTCTTGAAGGGAAAGATGTAACTCTGTGAGATGAATTAACAGAACACAGAGCAGTTTCTCAGAAAGCTTTTTTCCAGTTTTGAACGGAAGATATTTCCTTTTTCACCATAGCCCTCTATGGGCTTCCAAATATCCCTTTGCCAATTCCACAAGAACAGCCTTAGCGAAAGGCTTCTTGAAGGGAAAGATGTAATTCTGTGAGATGAATTAACAGAACACAGAGCAGTTTCTCAGAAAGCTTCTTTCCAGTTTTGAACGGAAGATATTTCCTTTTTCACCATAGCCCTCTATGGGCTTCCAAATATCCCTTTGCCAATTCCACAAGAACAGCCTTAGCGAAAGGCTTCTTGAAGGGAAAGATGTAACTCTGTGAGATGAATTAACAGAACACAGAGCAGTTTCTCAGAAAGCTTCTTTCCAGTTTTGAACGGAAGATATTTCCTTTTTCACCATAGCCCTCTATGGGCTTCCAAATATCCCTTTGCCAATTCCACAAGAACAGCCTTAGCGAAAGGCTTCTTGAAGGGAAAGATGTAACTCTGTGAGATGAATTAACAGAACACAGAGCAGTTTCTCAGAAAGCTTCTTTCCAGTTTTGAACGGAAGATATTTCCTTTTTCACCATAGCCCTCTATGGGCTTCCAAATATCCCTTTGCCAATTCCAGAAGAACAGCCTTAGCGAAAGGCTTCTTGAAGGGAAAGATGTAACTCTGTGAGATGAATTAACAGAACACAGAGCAGTTTCTCAGAAAGCTTCTTTCCAGTTTTGAACGGAAGATATTTCCTTTTTCACCATAGCCATCTATGGGCTTCCAAATATCCCTTTGCCAATTCCACAAGAACAGCCTTAGCGAAAGGCTTCTTGAAGGGAAAGATGTAACTCTGTGAGATGAATTAACAGAACACAGAGCAGTTTCTCAGAAAGCTTCTTTCCAGTTTTGAACGGAAGATATTTCCTTTTTCACCATAGCCCTCTATGGGCTTCCAAATATCCCTTTGCCAATTCCACAAGAACAGCCTTAGCGAAAGGCTTCTTGAAGGGAAAGATGTAACTCTGTGAGATGAATTAACAGAACACAGAGCAGTTTCTCAGAAAGCTTCTTTCCAGTTTTGAACGGAAGATATTTTCCTTTTCCCCATAGCCCTCCATGGGCTTCCAAATATCCCTTTGCCAATTCCACAAGAACAGCCTTAGCGAAAGGCTTCTTGAAGGGAAAGATGTAACTCTGTGAGATGAATTAACAGAACACAGAGCAGTTTCTCAGAAAGCTTCTTTCCAGTTTTGAACGGAAGATATTTCCTTTTTCACCATAGCCCTCTATGGGCTTCCAAATATCCCTTTGCCAATTCCACAAGAACAGCCTTAGCGAAAGGCTTCTTGAAGGGAAAGATGTAACTCTGTGAGATGAATTAACAGAACACAGAGCAGTTTCTCAGAAAGCTTCTTTCCAGTTTTGAACGGAAGATATTTCCTTTTTCACCATAACCCATGTGGGCTTCCAAATATACCTTTGCCAATTCCACAAGAACAGCCTTAGCGAAAGGCCTCTTGAAGGGAACGATGTAATTCTGTGAGATGAATTAACAGAACACAGAGCAGTTTCTCAGAAAGCTTCTTTCCAGATTTGAACGGAAGATATTTCCTTTTTCACCATAGCCCTCTACGGGCTTCCAAATATCCCTTTGCCAATTCCACAAGAACAGCCTTAGCGAAAGGCTTCTTGAAGGGAAAGATGGAACTCTGTGAGATGAATTAACAGAACACAGAGCAGTTTCTCAGAAAGCTTCTTTCCAGTTTTGAACGGAAGATATTTCCTTTTTCACCATAGCCCTCTATGGGCTTCCAAATATCCCTTTGCCAATTCCACAAGAACAGCCTTAGCGAAAGGTTTCTTGAAGGGAGAGATGTAACTCTGTGAGATGAATTAACAGAACACAGAGGAGTTTCTCAGAAAGCTTCTTTCCAGTTTTGAACGAGAGATATTTCCTTTTTTACCATAGCCCTCTATGGGCTTCCAAATATCCCTTTGCCAATTCCAGAAGAACAGCCTTAGCGAAAGGCTTCTTGAAGGGAAAGATGTAACTCTGTGAAATGAATTAAGAGAACACAGAGCAGTTTCTCAGAAAGCGTCTTTCCAGTTTTGAACGGAAGATATTTCCTTTTTCACCATAGCCCTCTATTGGCTTCCAAATATCCCTTTGCCAATTCCACAAGAACAGCCTTAGCGAAAGGCTTCTTGTAGGGAAAGATGTAACTCTGTGAGATGAATTAACAGAACACAGAGCAGTTTCTCAGAAAGCTTCTTTCCAGTTTTGAACGGAAGATATTTCCTTTTTCACCATAGCCCTCTATGGGCTTCCAAATATCCCTTTGCCAATTCCACAAGAACAGCCTTAGCGAAAGGCTTCTTGAAGGGAAAGATGTAACTCTGTGAGATGAATTAACAGAACACAGAGCAGTTTCTCAGAAAGCTTCTTTCCAGTTTTGAACGGAAGATATTTCCTTTTTCACCATAGCCCTCTATGGGCTTCCAAATATCCCTTTGCCAATTCCACAAGAACAGCCTTAGCGAAAGGCTTCTTGAAGGGAAAGATGTAACTCTGTGAGATGAATTAACAGAACACAGAGCAGTTTCTCAGAAGGCTTCTTTCCAGTTTTGAACGGAAGATATTCCCTTTTTCACCATAGCCCTCTATGGGCTTCCAAATATCCCTTTGCCAATTCCACAAGAACAGCCTTAGCGAAAGGCTTCTTGAAGGGAAAGATGTAACTCTGTGAGATGAATTAACAGAACACAGAGCAGTTTCTCAGAAAGCTTCTTTCCAGTTTTGAACGGAAGATATTTCCTTTTTCACCATAGCCCTCTATGGGCTTCCAAATATCCCTTTGCCAATTCCACATGAACAGCCTTAGCCAAAGGCTTCTTGAAGGGAAAGATGTAACTCTGTGAGATGAATTAACAGAACACAGAGCAGTTTCTCAGAAAGCTTCTTTCCAGTTTTGAACGGAAGATATTTCCTTTTTCACCATAGCCTT